>NW_006287904.1:4771636-4781873 GCF_000327345.1 Myotis davidii | reverse complement strand
GGATTGAGTGCTCTCAGCATGGCGCTGCCCCCTCCAATTCTAACACAGGCTACTAAAGTGAACAGACAGACAGACAGACAGACACACGCCCCCCCACCCCATGGGATTTTCACTGCAGCTCCTAACTCCCCTATAAGCCTGCTCTTCACAGAAATTCCTGAGATGAACTAGATACTTGTACACTTATTATTTCTGTTAGATCTATTTCTCAAAAAGGATATGAGAAACCTTAAATCTCAATTACTTGCCCAGAAAGGGTAGTTGTAGGGGACAGAACACCCTTTTTGTCTCATCTGCGATTCCTCCTGGAGAATTCATTACAGGACTTTGACCTCACCGCTAATTTCTGTCCTGACACCAATTTAAAAGACAAAGAACAAAAGATCTGCACTGTGAGGTGTCCGCTGTTCACTTCCTGGAGCAGGAAGAATTTAAAAGGACACACTGCTGAGTTTAAAGAGCTACTTGGCTGATGCCCATGAACTTGGCTTCCTAAACACTGGAAGCCAAGCTGTTCTCACCAAAGACTAGAACTAAACAGCCTGCAAATCCAATGTGTGAAGATTCTCTCACCTCACATGCATTCACAAAGCCCCTCACGTGTCACTGTGTGAGAAATACACCTTTAAGCAAATCCATCTTAAAGGTGACAAAATGAAACAAAGCATGTTCCCCCAACAGTCCTATTTTTTTTTTTATTCAGCGATGATTTCTTTGATTACCTGGAGGCACGCTCCCTAGGGAGAGGGAGGCAGAGCTGGAAGAGGGGTCCTGGTCTGACACACTCACTCCACTTGCTTAACACACTCAACCCCTCCCCCACCCCAGGGGTCATCACTAGTGGCACAAAGGTTCCCACACCGGTGCCCATCATGACCTCCAGGGTGCCCAGACATGCCTGGCAGGTGGTTACCTCAGTGAGGCCCAGGCTCAGTGGGGCTCAAAACCCCACAGGTGATTCTGCAGACAGGCCAGGAAGACCAGTGGGGTGTGTCCACTCATTAGTGCCTGCCAAGGCCATGCCACCCCCAGGGAAAACTGCTTGTCAATCTGCACCCACGCTCCTGCTCTAGGACTCAGACTCAGCACGGGGAGCCTGGGGGCGAGGAGGGGGGGCACTTAGTGCTTTGCCCCCCACGTGAGGATGACAGATGTGGGAGGGCACTGCTTGTGCCACAAGGGCAGACACTGCAGCCGCAGGTGTCATTACATTCACCAGGGCACTTGGGTTCACCTGTGAATGGACCAGGGTCAAGCCAGAGCTGTCGGCATTTACCTGGTCACTTTGGTGTTCATGAAACACTGCTGCAGGGTGTCTGCCAGCCTCTGGTGCACCAATGAGTAGCGGATAAATGCTCTTCCTTTCCCCAGAGATGTTCGGAGCTGGAAAAAGATGACATGCGGATGCAGAACTGTTAGCCTAAGTCATAATGGCGCATGTCTGTGAGCACCCATAGATGGCCTGCATAAAACAGAAATAGCACAGACAACGTCACCCAGTTCTACCCTGTACACCGGCTTCACTCATGTCCCTCAAAGGACACAAACATCTGATAACATCACCCCCCAAGCGAAGCCTGAAGTGGGTCCCTTCTTCTGGGCCTCCCTCCAAGAATAACCTGTGGAATAACCTATAGGCAGGTTCAGAAAGATGTGTTCACAGGCTCCGAACACCTGTGGGTTCTACTCCATCGGAGTCTCTGGGTTTGGAGTCAGAGAAGAACTGTATGATTTAGTTTGGAATACTCAGAATGAAACCTGGAGGCCGAAAACGGACTTCTCACACCAGAAGTGAGCCTGAGCGAGCTGGTCAGCGTGGCTGGTCTGGGCTGTTTGGCGGAAGAGGCCTACCGGGCTTGGCTGGAGCCCTTGTGGAGGGGGAGAGAGGAGGGCAAAGGCAGGCTTGTGTAAGGGGACTTCTAAGAAGTTCTAATGACTGTATAACTGCCTCCTCTGCACCCTCATGAGACCAGCAGTGAAGTGCACGCATCGTCGACACTTTCCTGGTGGGTTTCTTTGCAGCTACACCAACTCACTGCATTTAGTCAGCAGGTGGCGGAGGGGGGCAGGGGTGCGTCTAGGTGGCCCAGCTATGCGGGGGTCATGAAAAAGGAGCACAGTTCTCTTTCAGGGTGGAGGAGTTAGATGGAGGGCCTGGGTACAGGACTGTCTTCGAAACCTCTCCCCACTGTAACAAAACATGGTTTCTAAAGGTTTCTGGAAGCTTGCTATGGAGAGGGAGAGTGCTGGTCAGACTCTGCCAGCTGGGGACACACAGCAGCCAAGATGGACGAGACCTAGGGGACAGCCACAGAAGACACGTGAGACCAGTTGCAAATCAGGATTCATACCACCGATGGTTCGGCTCCGGAAGGCCAGGCACTGTTTAGCTCAGAGCTATCCGACTTCTCACGGTTGACTTAAGGAGATGATACCACAACATGAAGTCGTTTTAAAAAATAAAAAGGTGTGAAACCTCAATAATCACAAAGGCTGTAAGACATTTTTCCATGTCAGCTTTGTGGGTTTGGGGTAAAGTCAGGATGCCTGAAGGGAGGTGGGTGGCCTGTCTACAGTCGGTTGGCCGTGATAGATGCCCAGGGGGAATCTTGATGACATCACTATGTCCAAGCACTTCTGCCACTGATGAGTGAAGTGAGAACAAAGTGTCCAGTGGTGACGGCTAGGGAACTCGGGCAGCGAGAACAGCTGAGCCGGGTGCGGTGAAACGAAGCGTGTTTTTTTCCGTGTCTGTGAGCTCCCAGGGAGCGGCTTGTCTTTAGGAGCAAAACGGCCACTGTCACAGCATTTGGGACATTTACCCTTTTAATGGAAAACACGTGAGTCTTGTTTTTAACCAGGCCCATTAATGGAATGTATTTTATATACAGAAAGGGAGCTATTTATTTTAAGGTCTTTTTAAACATCCGTTAGGGAAGAGAACAGTGGTTCCCTTGTATTACAAATGAAAATACTGCCCAGCCATTTTATTTTCTACGTTTTAAGATCTTGGGTCCGCTCTTATGGCCTAATTCCTGAAATTTATTAGCAATCAATCAGACCATATGCAGTCTATCAGGAAGCGATACAGCAGCAGCGAGGACAGGAAGTCTGCAAGGTACATGAGAGCTGATTCCGCTTTACGCGGGCCACGTGCCAGGAGCCTGACAACCAAGCTGAAGGCAGGTTCTGCTTCTGCCCTTCGTGGGGAGACGCAGAGCCCAGCGTGAGCCCATCCTGAACCTCTAGAAGTGGCGGGTGAAAGCCCTCGACTGCTCTGGTCCACATGGCTGCCTCCGCCCAAAGGGGCCAGAGGGGCCCAGACAATGCTCTTGCCCATGAACTTTTACCTTCTGGCTTATTGGCCGGGATGGCACCTGATTGTTGATTAAAGTCAACCCAAGCCCAGCAGCCCATCCTGCCAGTGACATCCCAAGCTCAGTGGTGCCCAGAGAGCAGAGTCTTCAACAGATGAGAGGACTGCACCCTCTGGGCGGCGGGGCCTATGTCAGTCACCAGAAACCCAACAATGTTTGCGCAAGCAGGGAACGCTCCTGCTTCTAGAAGACAGTTTCCTGGCCTCGAAAGGTTGGACTGCAATTGTGAGTAAAGAATAAGAACCAGCTAAAGAGCAGATGGAGGCGTTTCATAACCCGGGGCCATGAGGACTAAACTAAACGTACTTCCAGACTTGAGCTGCTGGAGGTCAGCGGTCGCAGGCCCAGGTGCTGTGAGGAGCGGGAGATGGAGTGCAAGGGAACTCCTCAGCGTATGGAGAGGAGGGCAACACTGAACACCCCCTCCAGATTTGGGGTGCAGCAAGCATGCTCTACATCACAGACCCCAGTGGCCCACCAGGCAAGATCTCACAAGACCCGTCTGCGCTACACGGACATGAAAGACACTGGCAGAACAAACTCCTCAAGTTGGGATCTTTCATGATCTCAGATGTCAGAGGTGCAGCTGGTGGAAAACGCCCAGCCCTCATGCCAGCGTATCTGTCATTCTCTATAAGAAGAAACCAGCTGGCTCCAGCGCTGGAAAGGAGTTCTCCCGGGAGCACCTGACTCTGCGGTCTCTGCAGGAGGCCAGCCAAGGAGCACGGTGCTGCCTTTAAAGTATCCTTAAACTTACAGACAAGACACTGAAAAGATGAAATGTCCAAATCCTCTAGGCCTCCTGCTCTAAATCCAGGGGGTCACTTGCTCCCTAATATGTAAAGTTCTTACTCTCAGATGGACTAGGCGTATGAGAGAAAAAGAGATTCCTTGGGAGTGGGAGACTCGGGAGAGACAGAGAGATTGTTCTGGAGTTTTGCAAAACAGAGGAGCCACGGCATTCTGCTCTAGGGGCTCAGCACTTAACGTGGGAAGCTGCTTAGCACACCGGCATTTAATGTCTCTTAAGATCCCACATCACTCTCATTTCAAATCTAAGGTTTCTGGAAAACCTGCAGGCAAACAGCCCAGCAAACATGAAGAATTTATCTAAGAAACTGACACTTTCAGCAGGTGCTGTACACCTCCGGGGGCCCATGGGCCGACCACAGTGTGAACAGCCCGCTGTGAGTGTGGGCTGCGGTCTAGTAACAGGCTCGGCTGGGTGAAGGCTCATGTGGGCGGCTTCCCTGCATCAACAGTGGGCACTGAGTGTACCTGGGCTAATGTGTTAACTTCACCACCCGTAACACCACTTCCTCACTTGACTGTCTGCAGCAGAGTTCTCTGTAAAGAGACGCTGAAGACCAGTGACAGGAAGACGTGGGGTCCTTGGCTGCTCTACTTACCTCGGAAATAGACTTGACGAATCGGATCCCATCGTTGGCGCCCTTCACCTTGGCCAGGCAAGCACAGAAGTAATCCCAGTAGTCCTTCTTGTTGCCCAGGAGGAGAGAGGCGGTCCAGACCCACTGCCGTTCATCTCATTAAATGATAACTAACAATAGCTTCTTGGCTGCCTGGCACTGGGCAAGGCCCTTTACGGCATTATTTCTATTTATTATCAAATGAAGGTGCTTTAATCCAATTTACAGATCTGAGGCTGGGAGAGGTTAAATAACTGGTTCGAGGTCATACAACTATTAAGGTTCAGGAATAGAAACCCCTGCCCCCCCCCCCCAATTTATCTCTTCAAGAGATCTCTATGCATAGAGTTGGGTGGGAGACCACCAAAGTCTGCTAATAACAACCTTGATAAAGATATATAACAACTTATGACAAAGGAATACAAGTGAAAAGTCTTAAGGGCAACATGAAGTGTGTTAACTATGTCTCAATTTAGGCAAATGAGTTAGTGCGATTTAACCCGTTACATCAATGTTTTAATACACATACAATAAATTCAAGTAAGTGTCAGCTATGAATCATTTCAAATCCAAAACCAAAACTGGCTACATGACAAAAAATGTCCATAAATATCTTCACAAAGTAAAACAGAGAACAGGTTGAAAGGGCACAGGGCAGGAGTCCTTTAACAGGCTGGGGCACCCCTCCAGCGGGCTCTCATCCTGTATACCTTGGTGGGATGTGACGCTGAAAACTAATGGTGCTCAAAATGTATAGGTGTATCTTCCAATAACACAACACTTTACAGCATTTTTTTTCTGACTATAGAAGACATGCAGATATGTTAGGAAATCTGGATTTTAAAAAATAGAAAAGATGTGCTAGCTGGTTTGGCTCAGTGGATAGAGTGTTGGCCTGCAGACTGAAGGGTCCTGGGTTTGATTCTGGTCAAGGGCACATGCCTGGGTTTGGGCTCGAGCCCTGGTAGGGGGCGTGCAGGAGGCAGCCAATCAATGATTCTCTCTCATCATTGATGTTTCTGTCTCTCTCCCTCTCCCTTTCTCTCTGAAATCAATAAAAATAAAAAATATTTTTTTAAAATAGAAAAGATTATAATGCCTAAGATTAACTTCTGTTAACATATCGGTTCATTTCCTTCCTGTTGAAGTTGATGTACTTTTCTGCATCTGCAGAGTTCCCTGGTCTGTGCACTTGAACCAGCGGACACAAGCATTAGGCTGCAAGTGTGTGAAAGAAAACTCCCTGGGCTGACTCAGAGTGGGGACCAAGCGTCCATTTCCAGCCTGCTCCTGGGTGAGCTGGTGCTGCTGGCCTACGGACCACAATGCTTTGGGCGGGAAGGCTCTACCACAGGCCTCTGGACAACCTTCAGAGGCCCACATGCTCCTGCAAAATGTGACTGGTGTGTGCACATACGCATGTTTGTGTGGGAAGACATTCCACAGCTTTCACCTGATTTTCAAAAGGGGACGTGACTCCCCCAAATTAAGATCCCGGCTCTACAGAAACCTTCTTACCCGCCTTAAGTTGACCTAAGTCTTTAAAGAATGTTCTGGATTCCCAAACCCTCCTAAGGTAGTGGTTCTCAACCTGTGGGTCGCGAACCCTTCGGGGGTCAAACGACCCTTTCACAGGGGTCGCCTAAGACCATCGGAAAACACATATATAATTACATATTTTTTTGTGATTAATCACTATGCTTTAGTTATGTTCAATTTGTAACAATGAAATTGGGGGTCACGACAAGATGAGGAACTGTATTAAAGGGTCGCGACATTAGGAAGGTTGAGAACCACTGTCCTAAGGGGCAACTTGCCGAATCCCCAGAGGATGGCACTTGGAGACCCGAGTCACGATGGGGACTGCTCTGACCTTCGGTCTAACCAGGACGGCCTAATGGCTCCACTGAGCTTCCTGGACCACATCCTTAAAGCTGACAAGTCGCCCATCAGGGAAACAAGACAACAGAGCAGAAATCAACACGTTACAGAGTCACTTACTTGAAGGAGGTACTCAAGTTTGTAAGAAAACTTATGCAAGCTGGTGCTGTCATCGGTGATGGGTTCCCCTCCTTCCTTAAATTCTTTGCTTAGTTCTGTCACAGCATCTTTAAGACAACAAACAGGAACACGTAACCAGGTGGAGGCCAACCTCCAGGAGACAAGCAGGATAACCAGGAAGCACGAGGCGGCAGTGGTCGATGATGGCAAAGCACCTCGCAAACGGGAAGCGCTGTGTCCACCCCCAGGGACGTAAGGCCAAGTCAGAAGGCGCTGAGGTGTCCCGAGAGCCCACAGGCACTTTGCAACAGCTCCCGGGGTGGGCATTTTCCCAGGCCATCCCTGCAGGCCCGCCATGCCGGCCTCATACTGCTTGGTCAACAAATGTTTGCTGTGTGGATGGATCACTGAGCAGTCCCCTAACACTGGCTGCCAGAAAGCCTTATCCTTCGTTCTGGCCATGTTTCTTCACTCTCCCTTCACTATCACCTCACCGCTCAGAACAGGGAAGTCCAGGCTTCAAGAAGACCCAGAATGTGCAAATAGTCATGTGACAATCGCAAGAATGACAACAGTACCTGCTTCTGTTAACGGGGCCCAGCCAGGGGCCAGGCCTTTGCAAGTCTTCCTCCTTTAATGTAGCCGTGTGAGGCAGGAAGTGCCTTACTTCAACAAATCTAAGATGCAATTAATTTTAAGATGATCCCCACATCAGAGCTGTTTAAACATGAAAAAGAGTAAGGACAATGTAGAATTTTACAAACGAGGAGCTGGCAGAGAGGTCAGATGACTGCTGTGCACTGAGCACTTGGGGCGGGGGGCGGGGTGGCAGGGGCCTTCCTGTGCACCCTCAGGCTGAGTTCCTGGGCCTGGCGATGCCTAGGAGCAGCAGGCCCACAACCGGAGCTCGGAGTTCCGGAGTTCGTTCAGGATAGGCTACCTGCCCACTCCCAGCAGGCGAGACAGCAAAACCAGAAAGACTGGTATCTGGTCTTCCTGCTCAGAGAGGAGAATATTCTTTCCCGTCTCCATCAGAGAGAGCCCAGAGCCACGTGCTTCAGCCAGGAAAACAGACAGACAGACACACACACACACACACACACACACACAGAAACCAGACCCGGACCTGGAAAGGAGTATTTGATTTTGTTTACAAAGTGCCCTGACAGTGCCCAGAGAGAAGGGCCGTTGGGGTCTCCCAGCCATACAGGATGGACAGCTGAGCCCCGAATATTTCAATATAATGTGTCCTGAGGGCTCCAATCAACGTCCCCCACACCTCCCCGTGTGAACACAGATGAAAGGGCTGAACTTCAACCGCAAAAGCAAAAGCAGTCACAGCTCCCTCCACACCAAACCCGCATGCCTGACGGCCTGACCGTACCTTGCAAATCACGGATGATCCTCTGGAGCTGGCCATCCGTGCTGGGGGAAGCCATGGCGACTGGCTACAGGCCGCGGTCTCGGCTGTGCCCTCCTGCTTGGGTCCGGTCAGCAGAAGTCAGACTCCATGGTGGCCCCTGCAGGGGGAGGAGGCACCAGTCAGACAAAATGTACAAACAGCAGAGGGATGCTGCTCTGAGCACAAAGTTGCCCCGTCTGGGCATCTTCCTGCAATGGGGAGGGCTTGACCTTTCTGTGTGGGCCTTGCTCTGTGGGCATGCCCTGGTTGGCTTCTGACACACTTATATTCAGACACAACGACCTGTTTGGGGCCTTAAAAAACACACACACACAAAATATAAGACGTAGCCAGTTTGGCTCAGTGGATAGAGCGTCGGCCTGCAGACCAAAGGGTTCCGAGTTCAATTCCGGTCAAGGGCACATGCCTTGGTTGCAGGCGGCTCCTCCCTGGCCTGCCCTAGTCAGTGCTCCTGTGAGAGTCAACCATCGATGTATTTCTCTCACTGCGATGTTTCTCTCTGTCTTTCTCTCTATCTGCCACTCTCCCATTAAAAAAAAAAAAATCAATGGGAAAAAAACAAAAAAACAAACAAAACAAAAAACATCAGCCAAATAGCCTGGCCTAGCCTCTCCTAATCTGCCCTTAGACAGCACGGCTTCACTTTCCACCTTTAAAAATGCCTCCCAGTGGCTCCCTCACACCCCAAAACCAAGGCCAGAACTAGTCCAACCCACCCAGCTCACTGGCCTGCCAGGCCTCTGGTGTCGGCTACCCCTAGACCCCCAGCTCCCAACATCCTCCCCGGCTTGCTTTCTCGGAGGGCGGCTCTGCAACCAGTGGGCTCAGGACACGTACCCTCAGGGCTTCTGAACCAAGGAAGCCTGGCTTGCCTCACAGGGAGAGGTCTGCAGCCCCAGTGCCCAGAGTCCGGCTCTGCCTAGATGGGCAGACACTGCCAGGCCTTTCCCCAGGGGCCTGCGCAGCCCTCAAGGGACACTTCTATTTTAAGCTCAGTTACTGTCCTCTTGCGGCTGGTGAGTCCTGAGTTACCAGCCCTACTGGGCAGCTGCTGAAGTGATTTAAGGACACTATAGTGGCTGAACCCAACAATGATGAGATCTGAGTAGCACTGGAAAGAGGCCTGGGCATGCATTTGGACACTCCTGTGTCCTTCCTTCAGAACCTCTAGCTCTTTCCTTAATGTCCCATGCAAAGGTGGAGTGTTTGCTGGCACAGCAGTTGGCAAGACTAGAGGTGCCCTAGTAGTAGCCACGCTAAACGATGCTGGGCCCTGTCAGGCGCTTTACACACGTGATCATTTTAATTCCCACAACCGGCCGAGCAGGGTAGATAATGCACAACGGAGAAACTGGCATTCAGGGAAGTCATGGAACTTGTCTAAGACCACGGGCCAGCAAGGAGTGGAAATGGGGTTTGAACAACCCTGGTCAGTCTGATTGCAAACTGGACTTTCAGCTGAGCCACTGTCCCTATGGCGAATGACCAACCAGTCCCACTGGCTTCGAGGAACCACCCTGAACTCCAGCCACTTCCCAAATAATGTGCCGCTACCCCGAGTGTTTCTAACGCGTGCTGGCCCTCACTCTCCCGCCATCACCGTCCCCTCATTGCTCCAGGAGTCAAGGCAAGAAGATCCTGGAATAGAAATGATCCCAACCTGCGCTCCTACAAATATTTACGTAAGCATTCCAGCGTCAGCCTGAGTAGGGAGGGCCTGTCACAGGGCGGGTATGCCAGGCCTATTTTTAACTAACAAGCTAGGGCAGCTGTGACTCAGGGAAAACAAGGCCCAGAGAGGGCTTCTCTGGCCTAGGAGGAACGAGACAGGCGCACACTTACACACTCCCAGTAACGCATGACACGGAGTCCCAGAGAGTCGGGGGAAACAGAGAGAACCTGCCAAAGCCCCCCAGCAAGTGCTGGCACCCTGCCCATCGCAGACGCCAAACTGAGGGTGGGAGCGGTTACAAAAGGCCAGACCACCCAGCCCAATCTATAGGTCACCT
>NW_006287904.1:4747711-4771372 GCF_000327345.1 Myotis davidii | reverse complement strand
CGAGCAGCCAGGGCCTGGAGAGAGCCGGCGCCCAGGCTGGGCCACACCTCTGCAGGGGCCCTGCTGCCCCAGGCAGACACTTCGGACCCCCTGGCGAGGCAGTGCCCAGCTGCCCTGGCCCCACGCTCTGTCACGGGCCTACTATGTGTGGGCTGGGGACACAGAGGCAGGCAAGGCACAGGCCAGCCCTGGATGGGCGTGGCTGGGCACCGAGGAGACAGACAGAAAAACATCCAGATTATCAGGAGAGGACAGAAGAGGTCCATGCAGACATCTGGGTAAAATGTTATGCGTACTCGGCAGTGAAAAGGCATGAACCACAGATACACATAACAAGTGCTTTATGCTGAGTGAACGAAGCCAGACTGAAAAGGCTACATGCTTTCCGATCCCCGTGCATGCTCTTGCAAAGGCAAAACACTGGGGAGACACCAGATCAGTGGTTGCCAGGGGCTGGGGTGAAGGGAGGCTTTGACTATGAGAGCATGCAGAAATTTGGGGGGCAATTCTGTTCTATTTCGACTGTGGCGGTGGTCGCCTGACTGTAAATATCCGACAAGCACGAGCTGCGGTGGGACCCGGGGAAGGGAAGGTTCCTTCTGCTTGGGGCCTGAAAATGAACAGGTCTTCAGAGAGACAAAGGTGGAAAGGGCGGCAGGGAGGAGGGTCCGGGAAGCCTGTTTCTCTACCGACGTCCCTCTTTTTTGAATGCTGTCAACACAGAGAGCCTGGCAGCTTCTGGGAGGACTAATCTCGGAGGAAGATGACTAATACTCCAAGAGTCCTCAAAGGAAGCCTCCTGGGCCTGTGTGTTTATTCAAAGTAGAGGCAAGACTGGCACACCTGGGAGAGGGCGGAGCTTGGAAGGGCATGAAAACAGCAGGTGGAGTAAAGCTGGCAGGCTCAGGCCAGGACAATGCAGGAACCACACAACCAGCTGCATATCCTAGAAACCAGCCCTCTCTGGAGTCTGGCATGAGGGAAACAACGTCTGCAGACCAAACTGGCACCTGGGCATGACGAGCCTGAACACAGACAGAGAGACTTGCTCCTTCAAGACCTCTTGGCGCTTTGGGGAAGCTGCCCTTGTGTGGGCCCGAGCCCAGGAGGCCTTCCCTGCCTGACCCAGCAGTGTGCTCAGCGGAAGCCAAGTTCCCGGGTCACGGGGTGAGCTGTGCCAGCTGCCAACAACCTGAGCTGCTTTTCCAAACAGCCTGCGTCACCACCAACTAGTGAGCCCTAAGAACCGGCTGCTGGGCCTGTAGGTCGCAGTGGACTTCCCACCAAGGCTGCGGGTCACCACCTCACACAGTTTCGGGAAGTCAGAGCTTCCTTGGAAGGCATGACGTGGTCACCATAGGGATGCTGGCTCCATGGACTTAGCATTTTGCCCTCCCTCTTCCTTAGTCTGAGGTCATTAGCCAATGAAAGACACAGAAAGGGGCAAGGGCACTGTCTCTCTCCAAACCACGGTCAACTTCCTGTGTCTCTAGATAACTTCGGCCCTTGGTTGAGGGATGAAGCTTTTTATCTTTTTTTTTTTTTTTAACTCACACCACTTCTGACACCAAATGTGTGGCTTTTTCCCACAGCAGGAACCAGTTCCGACAACAACTGCGTGTCCCACAATTCAATTCACTTCTGACACTAACTACTTGGGAAGACATTGGATTCTCTTGCCAACAACTGAAAATTATGTTTAATCCAGAATGCCTGAAAACATCCAATCTTCTGAAAGAGGAAAGGGGACTATATGCACTTTTAAAAATTATTTTAGAGGTAAGTGACCTTCCCCCACCTTGAAAATTCCTCCTATTCCTGCCCAGAAGCCCTAAATGCTTAAACAATAGACACAGCCCTTTAGTCCCAAATCAAGATACAAAGACTGACTCACATAAACTTATTTACTCTATGGTGCAAATGACTAATATTCATGTTGCCCAGAAATGGGTTCTGGCAGGGGCAATACGGTGTGTGAGTAGCTACATCAGGAAAGAAGAATCGGAAGGGTCCGAGGAGGAAAAAAAAAAAAAGAAGGGGAGGAGGAGGTTTGGGGCATGAAAGGCAACCATGCCTTGCTCTCAAAATCTGTCCTACTTGTTCAATAACCAGTACTGATAATAACAACACAGTAACTAAGAACTGACCCTGAGAGGACACCGTCCGGTGGGGCTCCTCCCACTCTCAAACACGGTGGAACACACCAGTTGTAAATTCCACCCAGACCAAGAAAGGATGTTAACCCGTTCAGATCAGCCAAAGCAGCAAGCCTTTCTGGAAGAGCCCACTGCCTTGGCCTGGCTCAGCCGCCTATGGAAAGGGGGGCCCTAGGCAGGTACCTGCGGCTGGGAAGGCCCACGGCGCTGCTGGCTCGGTGCTGAATCGGCTGTCGGCAGTCAGGCTGCCCTCACCAGCTTCAAGGTGCCTGGGCGAGTGCTCAGCTGTTTGTCAGAGGCCAGCTCGGAGCAGACATTTCAGCACACGTGAGCAAAGGCTCCTGAGGCAACCCCACCCCTTCGACTATAATTAAAATGTTGAGCCACTGTATGCCTGGGTCATCTTTCCCAAGCACACCTTCTGGCTTGCAATCTTCTCCTTTTCTTAAAGGGAATGAAGACTTCAGACTTTGTCATCCCTTCTTGAACCTTCTCTTGCCCACCCCCCACCAACAATTTCAGGTTTCTTGGTCACTTGTCTTGGAAGACACACAAATCTGGCCGCAATTCCTGCCCACTGACCCAGGAGAGCAGGGTGAAGAGGAAGCTGTGGATGGGGGGTGTGCTTCTGGGCCTGGGAGAAGGTGTCTTTTTTTCCCCCCCAGGAAGGTGGGCAGCTGCTCCCAGGAAGGGCTACCCATCAGCACTATCCATCAGTACTGGTATTTGGGGCTGCAGTGCCATCGAAAGCCAGGGAAAGCAACCGGGAGGCCACAATGGCATGCGCGTGTGAAAATGTGGGCAGTTTCCGGGACAGCTGCACAAACAAGCGAGAACAAGCGGGCGCACCTACCCCTAACAGCACAAACCCCAAGCAGGTGGGAACACAGCAGTGCCCCCAAATTGTACCCTGGGGGCCAGGCCGGCCAATGTTGAATTCGGGACCGAATCTCTGGCAGGATGTGCTGTACCACTAAACATGGCCTTGAGGAAGACAGCAGGTGACCCATATGTGCTAACAAACCTCCTGCCAGCCAACAGGGTTTGCTGGGCACCACTTCTAAGAGGCAGGCCTGGTCCAGGAGATGGGGCTACAGCTGTGAACAGGCTGGTGGAGTCCCGGACCTTTAAGGAACTCATGCTCCAGGGAGGAGAAGCAGATAGCATGACCACGCCTCCTGCACAAGCTTATAGAATAAGAGATACTTGAGACCTGAGAAGCACTGTGCTGAAAACAGGTGAAACCATTGGCAAACTCTACTTTGCTCGCGATTCTAAGCCCCCACTGCATGGGGACTCGCCTGCAGTACCCGTCCAGCACTTTCTTGTTTAATCTGTCTTTCCCACTTGTCTGTAAGCTCCATCGCTATTCATTATTTAGTCATCATTTCCCAGGCACATAGCACAATTCTGACTATGCTGGTGGGCCCTCAATAAATTACACGTTGAATGAATGAATGAATGAAAACAAAACAAACCACTGACTCTTGCTCCACAAACCAAATTAAACTTTAGGCGTAGAAATGTACTAGAAATGCAGCAACATGTAAATAATGATAATTATCCTGCAATGGTGAGTAACATAGGTAAATCTGCCCCCCAAAAAATATTTCTCTGATTTTTCAATTTGCCTTTATTGAACATAAAAATACTTTTATGTTGACTAAAATAATGCATTTCAAAAGTCAAGTTGTAAATGTAGACATTATATCATCATTATTGTGGCAATAATAGTTATTACTCTGAGAATGAATGGAATTATGTAATTTAGGGATTGGATGGATTAAGTGTGTCTACAGGAGAGTGTGTACCACAGCTCTGACCCAGAGGCAGCCTTACCCAGAAGCCTCCTTTCCCTCACCCAGGACAATAATAACCACGGCCACTACCACCACCTCCCCATTCACCCAGCCTTCCCCAAGGCCCTCTGCTTCCTCCACTCCTGGAAGTTTAGATCTGGAACCATCAACAGGAACACTACAGGGGTGGGCATGAGAAGTATTGATGGATCTGAGTTATGTTGTGCCCCTTGGGTGACAAGAGCAGCAATGTGGTTACGGAGGTGGGGTATGGGGTGGGGCTATGCTGGCACATAAGAGGGGCAAGCAAGAACAAGTACTGTGGGAGTTGTGGCAATGGGCAAGGAAACGGTCTTCTCTTTTATCAGTTGTAGCCGAGTATTGCCAATCTGGATGCTCTCTGAATTTGGAATCGGACTAGTCATGTGAAGATCACACCACGATTGGGTGAGAACCATGGTATGTTTTGCTCACCAAACTATTTTCAGGCAATTTTAGCAAATCTATTTGTCTTAGGGACACTATTTGACCTCCTCCTACCTTGTGTGTGGTTGTTTTTAAATTTGTTTTCTTGGTACAATGTGGGGAGGTGAGACTTTACCTTCCTTCATGAGTTGGGGAAAGAGAAGAACAGATACTCTCAGTGGCTAACTTTGGCTGAGGCTCCTGCTAAGAGCTGCACCTCCCTGACCAAGGCTGCAGGTTCAGCTTGAGGAAATTCCTTCCAGCTCTGTGTTAAATTTAGGACACCACCTCTGGTTCAGTTGTCCATCCATCCTGGACCTCTTACAGGGGCTCTCTTGCCCTACCCCTCTGCATACTAGTGACTTGCTTAGAATGCTTTTTCTGCTTCCGTTGTGGCTTTTTTTTTTAATTGCAAGTTTGTCCCCAAGAGTTTTCTGCCTCAGGCTGAAGGTGCACTACCTACATCCTCCCATGGTTTGGTCAAACCTGCCCCTGGGTCCCTGAACCAGCCACAGGGCCACAGTGCTGTAACCAGACCTCAGGTTCTCCTTAAGTCAGTCCTCAGAACCACACTGACGTACACACCCTGGTCCCTGAAAACAGGATCTGGCCCAGCTATAAACAGCCGCTTGGTGTCTTTCTAATGCCACCCAGAACTGCATGAACAGGAAGGACCACTGGTGGTCACTACAACCACCACGCTGAGTGGCTTCAATGTGAGGAAGAGGGGAGCATGCCTCCTGCACAACTCGGCACATCTCTGCCATCTTCATCTTCTAAAAGCCATGGAGCCCACGTGCTCTGAGGGTGAACCTCTTAATATGGGGACAGCACAGTGACACATCTAAAAACAGCAAGGAGATAAACAGAGAGCCGTGGAAACATTTCAACAGCCATGCTCTCGTGTATTTAGTTCCTCAAACAAAGGCTCTTATGCCAATCAAGAGCTTAAAAACAAAACAAACCTGACACTGAGATTACAAATAGAGAACACTGTTTATCTTTTGAGCAAGACAAAGACATTCAGCCACTAGGTGAGCAGATGTTGACAAGGCCAAACTCCACTCATCTCTGCTCACAGGCGGCTTCTGCCCAGTTAGTGTCCACCCATCTCTGCTCACAGGCGGCTTCTGCCTAGTTAGTGTCCACTCATCTCTGCTCACAGGCGGCTTCTGCCCTGTTAGTGTCCACTCATCTCTGCTCACAGGCGGCTTCTGCCCAGTTAGTGTCCACCCATCTCTGCTCACAGGCGGCTTCTGCCTAGCTTTGACACCAGTTCATGAGCCTTACCTGCTCTGCCGACTGGGGCTGCTCCAGTGAATGAGGCACCGAACTGTGAGTTCCTAGCAGTGATTTTCACCAGGAGACCACAGCTAGACAACACCCTTCCTCTGCCTCCAGTTTTAAAGGCATTCTGGTCTTGACTCACCCAAGTTGTCCTTGGATTCACCAGAAAACCCATCAGCCGAGGGGGAAGAGGAGGACCGCCAGGAGTAGAGGGCGGCTGTGCGTTCTGGTGGCAGCAGCCCACGGCCTCGGTGACCAACACAGGTCAACGTCACCAGCTGCTCCAGCCTGGCGGTCGAAGGTTAAGCAGTTAACCGCTCCACGTGGGCCTCTTTGGGATACAGATCACGTCAGGCCAGTTAATTTTAAGAAACAGCAGAGGTGCCAGAAGCCCAAAATACCTTGAAGCTACCCTTTGTAAAAGGCCATTTACATTTGTAAGGGCAATCTCCATTTGTAAGGGTGTTTCCCCCTCAGGGGACCAGGCCTGCTTTTGCCTGCACTGGAGAAGGCAGGAGCTTAAATCTGCATTAACAGCCTCACCCTGGACCCTCCCAGAAAGGACCCTCCACCCCCAACATCTGCTTTTGTCTTTAGCTGCCGGTGGTACTGAAGGTGTCGGCTTCCACCATTTTGGTGCGTTACACAGTTCTCCCTGGGTCTCTCCCTTGGATATGTGTGATTAACCCTTAATTTGTTTTTCTCCTGCTAATCTGCCTCGTGTCAATTTGACTATTAGTCCCATCAGAAGAACCTTGAAGGGCAGAGGATAATTTTTCCTCCCCGATATCTGCTCTAAATGGTTCCTCTCATCACAAACATCTGTGGGTGCCAACCCTGCCCCCAAAGGACCAGGCTAACACCGTGGCTCCGGTGCCCACACCGGTGCCCTGAAACCAGCCACAGGAGCAAAGACCATCCAAGGAGCCGCTGGAGGACTGACTCCAACGCACAAAAATCACCGACGTCAAATACTGGTCCTAGAATCGAGCAGGTGGGTCTGCGTTCACCAGACAAGTCTTTCCAAGAGTCTGTGCGTTGAACTATTTTCCTAACCAAATCCTGCAAACAATTAAAAAACGAACCGAAGCAGAAAACCCGGTTCCTAAAACAGGAATCATTTAATCAAAGAAGGCCACACAGCCCAGCACGGAGACAATGAACTCTGCTTTCCGGGGTCAAGACAGTAACGGCCCACAACCGGCACAGGGCATTCAATCGTTTCTAAGCAGTTCTTGTCAGCGAAGGGGGATGAAGGCGGCCCATTCCATCTGGGCGCACTTCAGGTGGGAGCCCCCAAAAGCAGGAAACCTCGGCCGGCAGCGCTCCCCCGGCTGCGCCCCCAGCATCCGCACGAGGCAGATGGCAGGGAAGTTAAGCTTGCGACCGAGACCGAAAGGCCCCGGGCGGCGGCGGCAGGCGGGCAGTGCGCAGATTAAGGCCTGATCCTCTGCCCTCGGAGCCCCTGACCCATTTTTCTGTCGGAAAAGGAAGCGGCTGCGGTCAGACGCGGGCGCAGAGGGGCAGAGAGGCTGTGACCAACGCCGGCGGTTTCACTACGTGCTCTAATTTTTTTATTTTTCCCCTGGGGAGGGCAGCCAATGGCAACTGTGAAGAGTGACAAAAGGCATCAGAAGATGCACGAACAGGGAGCCACGTGGTGAATGTGTCAACCACACATGATTTCTTATAACAACAACATTCAGCACCCCCTCTACGTCCCCCAGCCGAGGTTCTGCCCAAGTGCGGAGCAGCCACACCGGAGCCCATGCACAAACCCACAGGTGTTTCAGCAAGGAGGGCCGGGGGCCAACCTGAGAGCCTGTGCCTGGGCACCAGGGGCAGTGGGTAGAGGGCCAAGGGCCGTGATCTGAGGATGGATGTCTCGGGATGAACAAACCAACCTCTTACGGGAGGAGGGGGAGAGATCAGAGCATCCGTGGAGCAGCGCAAAGTGAAGGGTCTGGGGGCAGTCCTGGCCCAGCTGAGCCAGGAACTGGCTTCTTCAGGTCAGTGCCTTGGACCATGCGAGCAGAAGGCTGGGGACCTCTCCCCGCTGCGCCTAAAACACCCCAGGCTTGTTTTGAGACCCCCCACCGGGGGGTTCCTCTGCGCCCCTCGGCCGTTGGAGGTCTTGGAGCTGGCGTTGGGGGGGTCTTTCTCACTGGCCACCAGGGGTAGCCTGGGCTCCCGCGCCAGTTTCACCCGCTGTGGACACTTCCCAGGCCCGCTGGGCAAGGGCTCGGGGTCTGCGGGACACTCAGGAGGGGTGGGAACGGAAAGGGCAACAGGTGCCTTGAAGTTTTCCGCTCCGGGGCCGCGAGCAGCCTGGGCGCCCCCAGGGTCCGGCCGGCCCCCCGGTGGCACTTACGCGCTAGTGGGTCCACCGCTGGGCAGAACCGAAACTTTCTGGGGCCGAGCGGAAGACTGCGGGTGCGCGGCGGAGACGGCCATGATACGCAGAGCCCGCCACAAGCGGGTGCGGACTACAACTCCCGGCATGCACCACAAGCCCGAGGCCTCTAACGCCCATCGGACCCCAGCGGCAGATGGGCTCAGACTACAACTCCCGGCATGCTCCGCAGAGCCGAGGTTGACAACGCCTACTGGTTCTCCCTTGCATCTGGCTGTAGGTTAACCTTTCAGTCTCTGAGGACACACAGACCATGGTTTCGGGAAAGCAACCCATCCATGTGTGGCTTTTGAGAGTTTGAAATGTGGCTAGTTTGAGTTACTGTACATGTGTTGTAAGTGCAGAATACACTTGAGTTCCAAAGACTTCGTGAGAAAAAAAAAATTCCGAGCAGAAAGCAGTATCATTCCTTCTGGTTGGTCTGTGTTCAGACACAGTTGGATTAAGAGATACGAAAAAGCCCTGGACTTGGAGACAGAGACGTGGGTGTTAGGCCAGAGAAGAGACAGGGACAAAAAACTGAGCCAGGGAACACTCAAGACAGACTTGGCCCCAGACAATTTTTTGCCTAAGGCCTAAATGGAGCCAATTTCCCACCATCCTGAGTCACCCAGGACTTGTTTCACACTTTATCTCCAACCCTTCTTCTGTGTCCCTCCCTTCACCCCAAATCCTCACCCAGTTCCCCCCATAAGCAGAGAACTTTTAGGAATCTTATGTAATGATCTTGGGTAGAGATTTATTTGTGCATATGATACAATGATTCTGTTTTTATTAGATGATTACAATCGTAACTCATAATAAGTCTGGGTTGAATGATTTACAAAGCAAGTACTTTACACACATAACCTCACGTGCACCTCCACGGTGTGCGTAGAATCTGTCTTTGTGTTGTTGACATACAGTTTTACAAATGAGGACACTGAGGCCCTGAGGGATCCAAGGTCACAGTGAGTAAGTAAAGAGCTTGGATTTGGGGTTTGAGTCCAGGGCTCAAATCCCAAGAGACTTCTCAGCCAGTTTACTTTGGGGGTCTTTTCTACTGGGCTTTCCATGCTTGTGGGTTTCTTTGTCCCACCAGAGGCAGCTTTCACAAATGAAAGCCATAGGAATTCCACAAACCAGGTGATGCCTGGGCGGGTGGGCTCTGGAGCAGAACCCATGGGAAGCCTATGAAGTTGACTGGAAGGTGGATGTAATAAAAGCAAATGTCAGAAGAGGAAATGGAAGTAGAAAAAAACAAACAAACAAAAAAAACAAAACAAAAAGAGAGTCTCCTTATCCACTTACTCAACCAAACACAAATATTGTGGGGGAACAAGGCAGGTTCTAGTTTTGCAACACAGATTGTGCTGTTGAGGAAGTTCCACTCTGGCTGGGGTTATCTGATGTCTGGGGCTGCCCTGGGCTTGGAGGTACGTTCTTATTTGGAGATCAGCAAGGTTCCTCTCCTCTTGATTTTGTTTGAGGGAGTGTGGGGGTGGAAATGCTGTGAAGAAGATCTTCCTTGGGTACCGCTGGGGATTTTATATGTTTCTGGTGTGGCAGTTCTGCAGCCCTGTGACCAGGGTATCATATTTCCACTATTAGGGGAGGGATAGGCTCACAAGAGCCCGGTTGAGGTTCAACAGTGGTTTTAGTGGGTGGAAGGAGAAGAAAGCAGGAGGTTGTAGCTGATGAAGGGTGTGGTCAGAGAATGTAGAGTACAGTCCCTGGCCTCACCCACACTCCCTTTTTGATAGGGTGTCCCTCTACCTTCCAGTTTTTACCTTTCTGTCTCTATGCCGCTTTCCTTGCAGTCCCAAGGAACTGGATTAGGAGAAGACTCTTGGTTAAAGATCACTTTCAGAGCTAGTCTATTGGGAGTGCCAAAACATCACTAGAAATGTAGAGATGGACATGATTGTATTTCATGAACTGCTCCTAGGGCTATGGCTGTATGTGTTGAAAGAAATACTTAGATATGCATCTTGGGATTGGATGGAATGGGATGGGGTAAGGAGACAGTGGATCAAGCCTCTCAAAGGCCATGCTCTCTGGTGATACAAGACCCCTTAAGCCTGCCTTCTAAGAAGAATGGGCTCAAAACCCATGGAGCTTTGGTTTGGCCAAGTGGGTGTGTAATCTGGAATCCTCTGTTTTTCTGCTCCCTGGCCTCAGCCTGCCATCGAAATAAAAGCTGGACAAAAGTTAAGTAATCCCAGTTTAAGGGGGTGCCAAATTGTCCTGATAGAAGCCCACAGGCTTAGCTCAGACCCCCAAACCATCTCATCATCTCCTTCCTTAGGTGGTGGGCTATTTCTTCCACAGATGGTGGGTGATGGTCCACCTATTGGTTAGCTAGTCCCTTCACTGGTGCACCACTCAACCTTCTCCAGCAGGTGTTACTGACCAATTCTTAAAATTAGACCTTCACTCTTCCCCAGCAAGGTCAATGTCCTCCAAGGCTGGCCACCCAATGGCAACTAGAGTATTGAAATTATAGCTGGAACTGAAGGGGAAAATGCTTTATGCAGTGGATGCTGGTGGGGAAAGAGATGAGCAGCAGGAAGATGCGGAGGAAGTGAGGCCATTGGGGATGAATCCATGAGCATGCAATGGCGAGAACAACTCTGAGAGGCACTGGGAAGGCAGAGTCAATAGAACTTGGCCATGGGAGTGGGGGGAAAGGAAATGCATGGCTTGAAGATCACTCCGGTTTGGAGGGTGAGCAACTGGGGGGAAGCTGGTGCCGTCAACCAAGCAGGAGAACATTCCAGGTGGAACATGATGAATCTGAAGTGTCAGCTCAGTAGCTACCGGGAGAGAATGAGATATTGGAGGAATCTTCCCCTTGGCTGCCTTCACCAAGATGGATGCAAGCCTGGGCCTTCAGAGCTGGGCATTGGTACCTTGTCCATCTTTATATCCTCCAAGTACTTGCTTCATGCAGACGGCAGCACTTATTGCATTCATTATTTTTTTTCAATAAAAGATCTATGGACTACATATGCTAGAAATTGGAATTATGATACAGAACACATCTCCAGTCCAGTTGTAGGTTTTTAGAATCCAGATTTCGTCTGACTATGCTTATTTGAGGATGTGGGTACTTTTGTCCTCATCCAGTCGTCACTGAGGAATGCTCTCTAAGATTAGTTGGGACAACCGTACAGTCAGGAATGGGAGAGACTGCCTTGCCAGCAGCCTACATTTGCACAATGATCACACATGAGTTTTAGCCCCTCCTCAAGTCTTGAAGGAGGCTCCTTTCTGGGAATCCTTTTATGTTTTAGAACCTTCTGAACTAAGTAATAATAACAAACCCATGTCTAAATGAATGAATAAATGAAGGAATGAATAACAAACTCAGAATCCAAGAAGTGTTTTTCTTGATGGCAACATAAAATTTCCAGGCAGGGAGCCCCTTTTCTGCAGTAGGACCTCCTGTTATAACGTATTTCTTTCACCTCCCACCCCTGCAGCCGTAGCGTCCCCAGTGTTGTGCCTTCTGCAATGCTCTTTCTTGTACCACTTCTCTCTGCTCCCCCTCCATCTCTTCTGTCCATCTCAACCTGCAGCGCCAAACTCCCTTTCAATAGAAGGAGGCGCCCTCCGAGTGGAAAGCGCCTGGGGAGTGAGGTACTGGGGAAAGGCTGGGCGCCTGTGACCGGCAGAGCCCGGAGTGCCGGAGCAGACTTTTGAGGTGTCTGCGGAACTTGACCCCAACAAAGACATAGAGCACTGGGTTGAAGCAGCAGTGGGAGAAGGCGAAATCACGGCAGATGAGCAAGGCATAATCCAGCTGCCAGTAGGCCTTGCAGCTCTGAATGATCTTAAGTTTCAACAGTGTTTGCAGGAACAGGATGAGGTTGTAGGGAGCCCAGCTGATGAAGTGTGCCAGCACGATGGTGAGGATGAGCCTGACTGTCCGGTGGTGCCGTTTGGACCGCGAGCGGCACAGAGTCCTGAGAATCTCCACGTAGCAGAACAGGATAATCGTCATGGAGAGCAGGAAGAAGACAACGTGCTGGTAGACCGAGGCCAGGTACCACTTGAGTTCTGAATAATCACATTTCGAAGGTTCTGATGAATATTCCGGAGGATCAAACACTTTGTGGAAGATGGCATCAGGGATGGAGGACAGGATGCTGACGACCCACACAGCTATGGTCATCAGCACGCGGCACTGGAGGGTGTAGACTTTCAGGGACGAGAGGGGGCTCACCACAGACAGGTAGCGATGGATGGTCATGATGGTCAGGAAGAAGATGCTGCTGGAGAGGCTGATGGAGAAGATCATGTTGGAGAGCTTGCAGAAGAAGTCTCCCAGCACCCAGCCCCAGTGGTACACCAAGGCCCACAGAGGCAACAGGAAGGAGAACACCAGGTCTGAGAGGCACAGGTTGAGGATGAAGACATTGGTGAGGGACTCCAGGCTCTCGTACTTCACCAGGACCCACAACACCAGACTGTTGCCCACCAGGCTGAGGAAGAATACCAGGCAGTACAGGATGGTGGTATTGAAGGTCGCAAAGGTGAAGGTCTGAGTCTCACACAAAAGGCTCTGCGAATCGTAATCATAAGGGGTGGTGGACTCTGGGGTGCCTGAGGGCTCCATCTAGACACTGAGAATATCTGAAACAAATAATAATAAGATACCTAGAAAAACCTTGGTAACTTGGAAGTACAACATACTTCTAAAGACTCTAGGAGTCAAAGAACAAATCACAAGGCAAATTGTAAAATATTTTGAACTGAATAATAATAATGGAAATAGCACATATCAAAATTCATGAGATATAACTAAAGCAGTGCTTAGAGAAAATTTTATAGCTTTAAATGCTTTAATTAGAAAAAGGAAAGGGTTAAAAATCAATGATCTAAAATCAGTGGCCCAGAAACTGGAAAGAGAACAAATTAAACAAAAAGTAAGTAGAAGGAAGGAAATAATAAAGATAAAGAAAGAAATAAAGAAATAGAAAGTAAAAGAGAGAAAATGTACAAAACAAAATCTGGTTGTTTGAAAAATATTTGTAAGGCAATAAAACTCTAGCTAGATTGAGTGAAAACAGAGAACGGAAACTGTCAACAGCAGGTATGAAAGAATGGTGATTGCTACAGATCTTACAGACTTTAAATGAATAACAAAGAAATATATTACTTTTATCTTAAATTCAACAACTTAAATGAAATGGGAAAAAACTTTAAAAAATTCAACTTACTAAAACAGACATGAAATGATATGGCAAATTGAAATGTCCTGCACTTATTATAGAAATTTAGTTAACTATATAAAAAAATTTTCCCACAAAGAAAACTCTAGATGACTTTTCTAGTGAATTCTGTGAAACTTTATGGAAGAAATGATATGCATCTTATAAAAACTATCTGAAATATAAGATGGAATACTTCCCAAACCATTTTATGAGGCCAGCACAATACTGATACCAAAACCAGACAAAAATATTGCAACACCCGCCCCCACCCAAAATGACAAACCAAACTTCCTCTTGAACATAGAAGCAAAACCCTTGACCTAATATTAGCAAATCAAACCCAACAATATATTTAAAAGGGACAATGCACCATGACCAGGTGGTCTTTATCCAAGAAATATAAGATTGGTTCAATATTTGAAAAATTAATCTGCCCGACTGCCATGGCTCAGGGTTGAGTGTTGACCTATGAACCAGGAGGTCACTGTTCAATTCTGAAGGTCAGGGCACATGCCCGGGTTGTGGACTCAATCGCCACTGTGGGGCATGCAGGAAGGAGCCAATCAATGATTCTCTCTCATTATTGATTTTTCTATCTCTCGCTGCCTCTCCCTTCCTCTCTGAAATCAATAATGATCGATTTAAAAAAGAATTGTTCTTTTAAAAAATAATCTATATAATTCACCATATTAACCAGAATAACGACAAAACTACATAGTCCTTTTTGATAAATGCAGAAAAGCATCTGACACAACTCAATACCCATTCATGACATAAACTCTCAGCAAATTAAAAATAAAGGGGATATTGGGCATCTACAAAAACCGCTCCACTTTTCTCTTGGTTATTCATTCATTTACTCAAAAATTGAGAGAGGTACTCAGTCTGGGCCCGGAAGGCCTTCGGAATATGAAGGAGAATGTTGCCAGACCCTAAACCACTCTGAGTTACATTCTAGTTGGTTCCCCTTTGCCTGTCATTGCTCTCCCTCCCCATCTCCTTGGCCTCCTCAACCCTAGTAAACTTATCTTTCTGGTCCGCAAGATATTTTGGATTGAGAAACACAGTTCTAAATTATCTAACTACCAATAACAACCACACCTTACATAAAAACTTATAACAAATTAATCCCCTCTACTTTCTTTAGCATAAGGAAAAGAAAAGTGTTATATATGACAGTTCTACTCCAAGCACCATGCACCGACCCATGGAACCAGCCTCTGGAGGGAGGGCTCAGGAATCTGCACATTTATGAGCTCATCAGGTGGTTCTGCTGGCCACCAAAGTCTAAGAATTCCTGTTAAAATTACAGGAGAACGTAAGTTTAAAAGGAACTCACCTGTAGCTACACCTCTTTCCATGTGCCTCAGGCAGAAATGGTGCTTCTCATGAGAAACCAAAAGTAGGTTGGAGGAAGGTGGGAGATGGAGTCTTCACTAATCCCTCCTCCTCCTACCACCAGGCTTCCTACTGGAATCTATCAAGGGTAGGTTCAGGTAATTTTGGAGTTAGAAGGGATATTAAAGGATAATGTATTTTTTAAGTTGTATTTTTATTTTATCAAAAATTGTATTTGATTAATGTACCGGTTATAAGTAATTATGATTATTTGAAATTAAGATAAAATTCATGTAACGTAAAATTCACTATTTTATTTATTTATTTTAAATGTATTTTTATTGATTTCAGAGAGGAAGTGAGAGAGAGGGGAATATAGAAACAAGTGATGAAAGAATCATTGTTGGCTGCCTCCTGCAGGCCCCCTACTGGGGAACGAGCCTGTAACCCAGGCAGGTGCCCTGACCGGTAATGGAACCATGACCTCCTGGTTCATAGGTTAATGCTCAACCACTGAGCAACACTGACCAGGCAAAAATTTATGATTTTAAATTGTGGAATTCAGAGGTTTTTAGAATATTCACAATGTACAATCACCATTACTATCCAATTTCAGAACATCTCCATCACCACCCCCCACGAAAGAAATGCCATGCTTGTTAGTAATCAATCCCACTCCCCACCTCTCTCCATCCCCTGGCAACCACTAATTTACTTTCTGTCTCCATGGTTTTGTCAATTCTGGACATTTCATGTAAATGGAATCATACAATATGTGATCTCTTGTGTCTGGCTTCTTTCACTTAGCACATTTTGAAGATTCATCCATGTTGTGGCATGTCAGTACTTCCTTTTTAAGGTTAAATAACTGATTAAGTAATGGCTGTATAATCCCATTGTATGGTTAAACCACATGTCATTTATCCATTTATCAGTTGATGGACAGTTGGGTTGTTTGACTTTTTGGCTATTATGAATAATGGTGCTCTGAACATTCATGTACACATTTTATTTGGACATATATTTTTAATTCTCTTGGGTTGTGAACTTTCCGGATTGTATAGTAGCTTTATGTTTAACTCTTTGAGGAATTGCCAAACTGTTTTTCACAAAGCTGCACCATTTTACTTTCCTACCAATGTTGTATGAGTGTTTCAATTTCTCCACATCTTTACCAATGCATGTTAGTTTCCTTCCTTTAAAAAATTTATAGGGTATGAAATGATGACTCATTATGATTTATGTTTACATTTTCTTAATGAATAACAATGTTGAGTATCTTTCCATGTCATTTGGAAATTTACTTTATTGGGTATTTTTTGGGGGAAGTATCTATTCAGAGCATTTGCCTTTCTAAAATTTGGGTTATTTGGCTTTTTATTCTTAAAAGCGTTATTTATATACTAGAAGCCCAGCGCACAAAATTTGTGCACAGGTAGGGTCCCTAGCGGCTGCTGGCTGCTGGCCGGGGCCTCCCTTCATTCCATGTCGCCCTCTGTTGGTCAGCACACGTCATAGTGAGTGATCAAATTCACGGGTAGTCAAACTCCCAAGGGAACACGTTGTATATTAGGCTTTTATATATATAGATTCTGGACACCCATCTCCTATCAGATATGTGATATGCAAATAACTTTATCCATCCTGTGGTTTCCTTTTTAATTATTTGCTGGTGTCCTTTCACACACAAAAGTTTTTAACTTTGATAAAGGTACATTTATAAGTTGTTTTCGTTTCTTGTGGCTTTGGTGTCATAGTTAAAAAACCACTGTCTAATCCAAAGACACAAAGATTTGTACCTGTTTCCTGCCCAAAGTTTTTCAGTTTTAGCTCTGAACTCTTAATTATATTCCATTATTGTCTTGGGCCAGCATTCCACTGTTTTGATGACTGTAACTTTGTAGTAAGTTTTGAAATCAGGAAATATGCGGCCTCCAACTGTATTCTTCTGTTTAAGATTGTAAACAGATAAATGGAGTGTGATTGCAAGTGGTTTCAACAAGGGTGCCATGACTACTCCGTGGGAGAATATTAGCCTTTTTAGCAAATGTTGCAGAGACAACCAGATACAAAAGAATAAATTTGGACTCCTACTTCATGTGAGATACAAAAATTAACTCAAAATGGATTAAGGGCCCAATTGTTCAGCACTAAAACTATAAAACTATTGTGGGTCAAAGGACACTATCAATAAATGGAAAATAAATTTTAATAGGGATTGCATTGAACCTGTAGATCAATTTGGGGAGTATTGCTATCTTAGCAATATTGAGTTTTTCAATCCATGAACACTGCATTTACTTAGGTATTCTTTAACTTTTTCCCATGGTGTTTCGTGGTTTTTGATATACAGATTCCATGCATTCTTGCTTAAATGTATTCCTGAGTATTTAATTTTATGCTGTTGTAAATGAAATTGTTTCCTTACTTTTATTTTCAGATTGTTCATTAATAGAGTATAAAGATACAACTGATTGTTATATATTGATCTTATATTCTTCATCTTTTACTAGCTTTAATAGTGTGGGTTTTTTTTAGTTTTTTTGTTTGTTTGTTTTGTTTTTATAAATCTAGGCTTTTCTGTAAAATCATGCCATCATCATAGTGAGATGGTTTTACTTCTTCCTTTCCAGAGTCAGTATATACATTTTAAAACAGAAAGTTCTAAAACATTGGTCAGGCTGCACAGAGGTGAGGCTGAGTTCCAGCCTCATGTGGACTCAACATGCAAAAGGAGAAGTCCAGTTCTGGGTATAGCACAGTGTGGACAGCGACCTGGTTACCACTGTTAAGGTCTGGACCCGTCTGTGGGAAAGTAGGCTCCAGGGCAGAGAACAACGCCA
The DNA here is from genome assembly GCF_000327345.1 of Myotis davidii. NCBI lineage: Eukaryota > Metazoa > Chordata > Mammalia > Chiroptera > Vespertilionidae > Myotis > Myotis davidii. The sequence goes on along the minus strand of NW_006287904.1, from coordinate 4,753,873 downwards.
GAGGTCTTTGGCATCAGCATCAGAGTGGAGTCCTTGGCAGGAATGAATTGCTATTAATACATGAACTTCTGACTGGAGGTCTCCACGGTCTCATGATCTAATGGGACCAAGTCCAGCAATATGGATGGCTCTGTTTGAGCCTCAGCCCCATGGACATGAGACCAGGCATAGGCCTATTCACATCAAAGGTCTTGTGGCATTGGGAGCCCTTGGGGAGAGCATCCTGGCTTCAGTGAGCAGTACATTCACAGGGAACATATGCAACCATGGCAGTGATAAGGGGCAGCCTTGGGTAGCTGTGTAGGCCAAGGATACCATGAAGGGATGGAAAGGAAGAATAATACTGCAGCCTTGTTGATGATAACACATGAGACTATGTCAAGTCCTCATCATGCACTGAATAGGCTTTGGGAGATGAGGGTCAGGAAGACCAGTGCTAAGGTCCTGTCATGGGGGGTATGTATTTGCGAGGGCCAGTGTAATCTGGATTTTGAAGTCAGTGTGACCTATTTGAGTGTTAGGCTGGAGAGGGTGGGCCCTTCTATTAATGTCAGAGTCTAAGGCAGAGTTAGATCTACAGGAGGACATGAAATAGCATTAGCTTCAAGAGTTACAGAAATTTGCGACCCTATGAAGGTCACTGCAGGTCACTGCACATTATTCTTATTGCATCAGTAATACAGTCACAGGAGTCAATGTGAATCATTGATCAAAATCAAAGATACATATTGAGAAACAACTCCAGATTGATAGTAAGTAAGAAAGCAAGTGAGACAATAGACAGGTTAGAGAGGAGGGCTCTGTACACAGGAGAGGACTGGAGGCCAGCAGGTCAAAGTGGAGGCAGAGCTGGAGTTGGAAAATCACTGTGCAGCCATCATAGTGAAGGTTGGTTCAAGCAAGAGCCATCAATGGACACTAAGTCTAAGGTGAGGAATTTTACTGACAAGCAGGATATTTTCATGATCTTAAAGTGTCACCACACAGGCTACTTATTAAACAATAGTAATTAGATAGCAGAGAAATTGGACAACATCTTGACAAAATGATCAAAATTAACATCCTCAATGAGGGTGCAGGTGGACATCACGTGCCTCCAGATGTGATGTCCTGAGAAGGACACAATATCACTATTCTAGCCAGGAAGGCATAACCCAGATCCAAAGATGACAACTCATCAAACTCAACATGTGGAATGCTCTATTAAGAAAGGGGGGAGCTTGCCTGGCTGGTGTTGCTCGGTGGTTGAGCGCCAACCTATGAACCAGAGGTCACTGTTCAATTCCCGATCAGGGCACATGCCCGGTTGCAGGCACAGTCCCCAGTGCGGGGTGTGGAGTAGCCAGAGGATAGATGATTCTGTCTCATCATCGATGTTTCTAACTCTCTCTCCCTCTTCCTTCTTCTCAGAAATTAATGTAAAAAGAAAAAGAAAGAGGGGAGCTCTATTCCTCAAAAATGTCCCTGTGAGGAAGGCTGAGAAATGATTCCAGATTAAAGGAGGTAAGGAGACATGACAGCCAGATGCAGGATATGACCCTAGGTTGGATCTTGCTTGGAGGGGAAAACTTGTTATAAAGAACATCATGGGATAAACTGACTGAGCCAAATACCCAGAAGTAGATTAGACACAAATGTTAATGTCAACACAGAATTTACTGACATTGATAACTGCACTGTGGTTATGTAATGTGTCATCCCTATTCTCAGGAAGTACACACTGAAATATTTAGGGATGAAGAGCCATGGGCTATGCAATTTATTTTTAAGTAATTCAGAAAGAGAGAGAGAGAGAGAGAGAGAGAGAGAGAGAGAGAGAGAGAGGGAGAGAGAAGAGAGAGAGAGAGAGAGAGAGAGAATATGCCTGCAAGCACACAGGAAAATGCTGTGGGGCAAAATGTTAGCAACAGTCAGTGACAGTGTCAACAGTGTGAGTTCTGTATGTGCTGTTCTTAGTCCTGCCATCTTTCTCTGTTTGAAATTCTTTTCAAATCGATAGTTTAAAAGCTAAAAACAAACAAAAAGTAGATGGTGCAAAACCTTACTCTCCTGTCCTCCTTCAAACCACTTTGATTAATTTCTTGTGTTTCCTTCCCAAGTTCCTCTTTGCATGAAGTCATGATCTAGAGCAGTGGTTCTCAACCTTCCTAATGCCGTGACCCTTTAATACAGTTCCTCATGTTGTGGTGATCCCCAATTTCATTGTTACAAATTGAACATAATTAAAGCATAGTGATGAATCACAAAAACAATATGTAATTGTATATGTGTTTTCCGATGGTCTTAGGCGACCCCTGTGAAAGGGTCGTTCGACCCCCAAAGGGGTCGCGACCCACAGGTTGAGAACCGCTGATCTAGATTCTCCGCCTCCTCAAAGAGTCACCCAAATGGCCTTGCTTTTTCATTTGTTTCCTGCAGAAGTCTTTATTGTTAGTATAATACTCCGAACTTCCCCCTCTGGCCAAGTAGTCCGTTCGTTCATTGGCGGAATCTGTAGCAGGTAAGACATCTGGACCTTGGAGTGGGAGCTAGAGAGCTTCTCCTAAATTGTATCCCTAGGTGCCCTCTGAAGTGGGTTCAGGCTGGGAAGGAGTGAACAGAGGTCCCAGAAGCCCCTCTGGAGGCCCTGATTCCATAACTTCAAAAGCCCAAGGCTGTTGGGATCTTTGCCTGTCTAGCAGGAGGATCTGCACAGACAAGCATGGCTTTCGGGAGCCTCCATCTCTCTGCCAACCTCTGATTTGATTAGACCTCATAGCAACACTTCAGTAAGGAGGGCACTACCCATATTTGAACTTTATGGATGAGCCAGCAGAGCTGCCCAGAGGTAAGTCACTGGGCCACAGTCAAATAGCAAGAAAGTGCAGTTATCAACATCAGTAAATTCCGTGTGAATGTTAACACTGGTGTCTAATCTACTCATGGGTATTCCCGCTCAGTCAGTTGATTCAATCATGTTCTTTATCATAGCTTTTTCCCTCCAGTCAAGATCCAATCTAGGATCAAATTCTGCATCTTGTTGTGATGTGGCCGAGTGGGATTCAGCTCAGCTTGCCTGACTCCGAGGACTCAGGTTTCTTGGGGATGGCTTGGTTCAAGCTGTTTTCCAAGATTGGGTGTAGGGTTGGGGTTGAGGCGTTAAACAGTATCTGACCCCTTAGGCTGGGGTGGAATGTCCCCCTCCATCTGTCTTCTTACCACTCTTAGAAATGCCTAGAGGAGGTTCAGTCCTCATTATATGTGTCAGACTAGTATTTCAAGATTTCATTTCAACACTGATTTCACACAAAGATTTTGACCCACTTGATCAATGAAGGGCTATTTGGTGACAGCTTTAACTTGAAGAGATGATATAACCATTCTGGAAAACAATTTGACCGAGTCTTCAAAATTTAAACACACACCTATGTGATCCAGCCATCCCACTCCTATGTATTTACTCAAGAATACAAAAACCAGCTCCAGCCGGTGTGGCTCAGTGGTTGCATGTCAACCCATGAACCAAGAGGTCACTGGTTCAATTCCTGGTCAGGGCACATGCCTGGGTTGGGGGTTCAGTCCCCAGTAGTGGGTGTGCAGGAGGCAGCTGATTGATGTTTCTCTCTCTGTGTCCCTCTCCCTTCCTCTCTCTCATATCAATAAAGACATATTTTTTAAAAAGGAAATAAAATTAATGTCCATACAAAATTTTGTTCATAATAGCAGCTATTTCTGCTATTCATAGCAGCTATATCTATAATAGCACAAATACTTGAAGCAGTCCAGGTGTCCATCATCAGGTGAATGGGTACATAAACTGTGGAATACCCATACAGTGGCATACTCTTAGCAGTAAAAAGGAACCGACTATTAACACGTGCCATAACATAGATGAATTTCAAAATGATGCTGAGTGAAGGAAGTGAGAAAGAGGATACACTGGGTGACTGCATTTACAGAACCTTGTAAAAAATGCAAACTAATCTGCAGTGACAGAAGTCAGATCCGTGGTTGCCTGGGTTGAGGGTGGAGAGAGGGTTTGAATACAACGGGGCATGATGAAACTTCTGTGGGTGATAAAAAAGTTTGTCATCTTGTTGTGATGGGCAATAGAGATAGGGAAAATATTGCCAATGTGTGCTCTTAATCAAATACCTACAAAGGCAAGGTTCTGGGTGACCATCCATGTATTCGACACTTTAAGATGCTTAAGTCAATCTAAGGTGTGTAATGACATTGGCTGGTGGCTCTCCGTTGTCCTAGAGAAAGTGAGCAAAGAAGAAGGTTAGCTCAGGGCTTCAGATTGTCAGCTCAAGTTTTGCATGAGTGACCTGAAAACTTCTAGATCTGTCCTTAAAGAAATCTATCTCCTGTGGCCCGCAGACTGAGATTTCTGAAAACCAAACCACCTCTCAACCTGCAGTGGCCAAATCAGAATGCAAAGCAAATCCACAGCCTTGCAGGGTATCTTCTGTTAAAGTGAGGGCATTGACTGGGGAAAAGAGATCCTGAAAATTGGGATGGGGACATATGGGAAGTTCCAAGGAAGCTGGGGGTATAGAACCCCTTCGTTGCCAAGAGAAGCAGCTCTTCCACCTCTGTATGACCCACCAAGCCATCACCGAATGGAGGTGTTATAAAGGGTGTCCCAAAATTCACGCAAGAAGTAATTTTGATAGAAAACACAGGTTTATAATTAAAAATTGTAAATTTTTTATTGATTCATAAAGCATATAGTATTAGGTTATGCATGGAATAGCATACCAGGTAAATGGCCTCCACGGCTTTGCTGGCACATACGCACTCTGTTGAAATTTTCCATGACCGTTTTCGCATAAATGTGGCTGAATTTCGATGAGGCTCATTTTCATCTTGATGGCTTTGTTAATCCAATAAAAATTGTCACATTTGGGGTTCAGAAAATCCACGAGTGATTGTTGAGAAGCAAGTGCATCCACAACGTGTCACTGTTTGGTTTCACATTTATGCAAAATGGTCATGGAAAATTTCAACAAAAGAGTGTATATGTGCCAGCAAAGCCGTGGAGGCCATTTACCCAATATGCTATTCCATACATAACCCTATACTGTATACTTTATGAATCAATAAAAATTTACAATTTTTAATTATAAAATCTGTGTTTTCTATCAAAATTACTTCTTGCATGGTATTTTGGGACACGCTTTACATGAGACAGGACCAAGCAGGCCCTGAAAGCACAAGTAAGTTACGTGAGGAAGTGACCCAAATGCCCACGGCCCCTACTCTTGCTACACTGCCTTCTTACTCCCAGCCACACACCTATGACCTCACGAGGAATTCCCTATGTCCAGTTGAATGAGGAGGAGAAAAACTCGTGTCTGGTTTATAGATGGTTCTGCGTGATCTGCAGACACCGCCCAAAGATGGTCCACTGGAGAGGCACTGCAGCTTCTTGCTGGACATCCCTGAAGGACAGCGGTGAGGGGAAAACCTCCCAGTGGGCAGAACTTGGAGCACTGCCCCTGCTTGTTCATTTGCTTTGGAAGAGCAACGGGTACCCACACTCTCAGTCATGTTATTTCTAGACGGTGTCTGGGTTCAGTCCCACCTATCTCAGCCTGTGCACATCAAATTTGCTAGTTGATTTCAGAGGGGAAATCTTAGTTCCCTGATTCCCAGTTTTGGGTATAAAGAGGAAAGAGAAAAGGACTCTCACTTTTACTTCTATATAACAGGCAGCTTGCATTTCCTGTTTCTAGCAAAAAAGAGGAAAGGGTGCCTGGCCACTTTTCACTTTCACTTGACCAAGGTCCAACTACACATGACCACAGTAGCCGCCGAGATCTATTTTTTTGGTTTGACTTTATTGAAGTACTAGAGGCCCAGTGCACAAAAATTTGTGCACTTGGGGGGGGGTCCCCTCCGCCCGGCCTGTGCCCTCTCGCAGTCTGGGACCCCTCGGAAGATGTCCACCTGCTGGCTTAGGCCCGCTCCCTGGGGGATCATGCCCAAGCTGGCAGTCAGACATCCCTCTGGCAGCCGGCAGCCCTCGGGGGATGTCCACTTACCAGCAGGGAGCAGACCTAAGCTGCAGTTGGACATTTTTAGCGCTGCTGAGGAGGCGGGAGAGGCTCCTGCCACCACTGCTGTGCTGGCAGCCATCAGCCTGGCTTGTGGCTGAGCACAGTTCCCCCTGTGGGA
>NW_006287904.1:4742972-4746776 GCF_000327345.1 Myotis davidii | reverse complement strand
ATATTTAGATATACTTATAAATATGTATATATATATACACTATCAAATCATATATTTATATGTAATATAAATTATAAATATATACAGTTACTATATACATATATATTTATAGATACATTTATAATAACAAGTATACACACAGTTACAATAACAAAGTCATACTTGTTCCTACATGATACCACTATCTTGGGTACAACTGAGAATGTACTAAGCCTTTCCCTAGACAGGTTTCAAAGTTCTTGGGTGATATTCTTTTCCTGGATATCTGGTAACTTGAATACATAATGTACAGTTATTTGTTATTACTATATCTTATGTAGCAGTGATGGCGAACCTATGACACGCATGTCAGAGGTGACACACAAACTCATTTTTTTGGTTGATTTTTCTTTGTTAAATGGCATTTAAATATATAAAATAAATATCAAAAATATAAATCTTTGTTTTACTATGGTTGCAAATATCAAAAAATTTCTATATGTGACACGGCACCAGAGTTAAGTTAGGGTTTTTCAAAATGCTGACACGCTGAGCTCAAAAGGTTCGCCATCACTGTGTTAGAGGGTAAGAGAAGGAAAACAGATTTATTTGCTTTAATACATACGTATATAGACATATTCATGACAAAATAAGGAAGAGATACCTATAACAGTTCTGGTTTGCATTTCTGCATCTGGTCACATAGTCGTAGCTGGTATTGACGGCTACCTTCTTTCACTACCCATTCCATACTCTCGTTGCCCTCCACAAGTACCTTAGGTGGTCATGGTTCTTTGACTGATCCAACCCTTCATTCCTAAAACCTGGACCATTAGCATTTCAGCACATAGGACTAAGAGACACCCCAAGGAGTCACCCATGTTCCAGACATATTCTTTCTTACGTCTACTGTGTAGTGGCAGGTCAGTTACATGCCAGCCTGCACAGTGAATCCCTCCTTTGCCTGTTGATTCAGAGGTAAGAGGACCCAAAATGTCTGGATGGCAGCCTCAACTTCTAGTTCAGTGGAATCATTGTTGTGTTTTTGGAACCAAGACCTCCAGACAAGCAGAGCACAGGGCCATGGTCGGCAAACTGCGGCTCGCAAGCCACATGAGGCTCTTTGGTCCCTTGTGTGTGGCTCTTCCTAAGCCTCAGGAGTACCTAATTAAGTTAATAACAATGTACCTACCTATATAGTTTAAGTTTAAAAAATTTGGCTCTCAAAAGAAATTTCAATCGTGGTACTGTTGATATTTGGCTCTGTTGACTTATGAGTTTGCCGACCACTGGCGTAGGGGAATTCTGGTTCGGGCAGGAATGAAAGGGATCTACTACCTGCCAAACACAGTCACTGGCTAGAGCAGCAGGTAGTGTGGGGGGAGTGGCATGCAGTCTCAGTGTGCACTGGAAGCAGCTGGGGCCATGGGTCAGGGTGTGGGGAAGGCAAGGAGCACTGGTGAAGCGCCCCTGACCTAGCAGAGTGGGCAGGGGAAAGCCACTGCAGAGGCTGGTGAGACCTATAGCTCGGAGAAGGCTGCTTGACCTGGGACCTGGCCTTTGGCTGAGGAACAAGTCACTTCCAACCCTAGCCCAGCAGAAAGGGACCCAGAGGAATACATGCTCCAACCTCTTTCTCTTCCCTACTCCACTCCATCCAACTCTTGTTGGTACCTTCCCCTGGTCCAGCAAGGAAGTGAGGGAGCCTGTTGATACAGCCCATTCATGGGAGCACGGGGCAGGGTGGAGAAGGTAAGACACCAGTTCCAAGCTATGGGTGAACCATCCCCATCCTGCCCCATTCAGTGCATGCTTCCCTTGCCGACCGCATTCGGCCACCCACTGTCCCCTCTGCCTGAAGGCTCTCCGGCCACCCTCCCCTAGTTCATTCGTCCTCCTCTGGGGCTTAAACTTCTGCCTCCTGAACACGTCAGGCTCTTGTGTTGATTGTGTTCTTTTGCACCCTGTCATTCTTCAAAGCATGGCTCTGCTTATGACAACATTTTCATTCAATAATGATGTATTGAGCAATCATAACGCCAGCGGCCAACGTGTGCTGAGCGCTGATGCCAGACACTGTAACTATTTGTTAGACGGTTGTCTAGAGCACCGTCTCCGTGAGGGCAGGGACCACGTTGTGTCTTGTTCTTTGTTCTCGCTCTTTCCAGTGTTAGGGGCAGTGCCTGGCACACAGTAGGAGCTCAGCAAATGTGGGGTTAAAAAGTCCCCACAATGACCTAGCAAGTATTTTCTAGCTCTCTTCTCTCGTGGGAGAATAAGTATGAGGGTGAAGTTTTAACTGTTAGTCCCACTCTTCTTGAATGTGAGCTGGTCTTAGTGACTAGCTTGACCAATAGAACCCAGTGCAGGGACATTCTGGGACTTCTAGGTCATGAGAAGTCCGCAGCCTTCAGCTGGACCTCTTGGGACATTCTGGTTGGGAGCCCTGAACCACCAGGTTGTTTTTTTTGTTTGTTTGTTTTGTTTTTATATTTTGTTGTTGTTAATCCTCATTCGAGGATATTTTTTTATTGATTTTTTAAAGGGGTGGAAGGGAGCGGGAGACAGAGAGAGATACATTGATTGGTTGCCTCCTGAACTGCCCCTACCTGGCTGGGGGTGGGCGTGCCCTTGACCCGAATCGAACCTATGGCCCTTCACTGTAGGCTGATGCTCTACCTACTGAGCCAAACCGGCTGAGGCTGAACCACCACTTTTGAAGTCCACTGTCATGTGGCCGCTGTGCTGGTAAGACCACATGGGAGCGTCTGGGCCAGCTCACCAGTCTCCTCGGCTAAAAGCCATCCACCAGCTCAGTAGCACCAGGGGACCTCCATTGATACAACACACACACACACACACACACACACACACACACACACTCACAGCTGAGTCCCGCTCAAGTTCTTGAGTCACAAAATTATGAGAAATAATGAAATGGTGCTCATTTTAAGCTGCTATTTGGGGCTTTATGAGACAACAGAGCGTGTACGATTGCTTAGGGGGAAATCCCAGCCTATTTTCCATCCTGCCTGCTGCCATCACACACTCTCCGATAAACATCACCACCCGGAGTTTTGTGAACTCTCCAGCAACTTCCCTCTGATGTGGCTTGAAGGCGGGTGCCCCCTCTATTCAGCTTCCATTTGCAGCACAGCCGGGAAATCCCCCAAGTGACAGCTGAGTCGCTCTGGGCCATCTGCCAAGTCTTCACATGGCACCCCTTCGACCTAAGTGGCAGCAAACTCACTGATTCGGATGGAGGCCCTTTCCTTAGAAGCATGCCCTGGCCCCTGGACCATGTTGGAGGGTATGCACAACTGGAGCTGGGGAAACACGGGTGGGCGGCTGGCTGGGGCTGCCCCTGGACACACCACCTCGCTTCCCAGGTTGCACGTAGAGCAAAGCGCCTCTGGAACCATCGGGGTGTCGGAGGGCAGCCACGGCTTGCAGTTAGAGGACTGGCTCCTGGTGGGGGTGCTCCCAAAGTGTGGAGAATTCTGAACGTTTCTGGTAGCACTAATGACTAAACAGACAGCCGAGAAGCTTGGGGCCTCTGGGCCTGCCCCAGGGCCTCTGAAAGGGTCCTTGGGGATGTCCCTGGGGCTCGGGGCATGTGCCAGCTCCTCATGAGTAGGAGGAGGGGGTCCTCTTCTCACTTCCTTATTGATTGGGCGGGTATGGGGGGGAGGTGACAGCATTCCTGGCAGAACAAGAGTTTGGGGAAGAGGGAGGATGTGTTTGTGATTTAGCGAGACAAGCACAGGAAGGCGGGGCCTTGAAGAGCCTTGGACTCTCCTATGCTCCTGGGCATGGCCATCCTTT
>NW_006287904.1:4735459-4742858 GCF_000327345.1 Myotis davidii | reverse complement strand
GAAGCTGGTGTGGACACAGTGCTGTCTGGGGCTCATGATGAACGAGGTTTCCCAGGCCCTACCCGACCCAGGCCGGCCTCTGCCTTTGTAACAAGTGTCTAGGCGGCTCAGAAGGAGGAAGCCAAGCAGTGAACTTAACATCAGGGGCGCTGGAACTAGGCTGCTAGGGTTTCAACTCGGTCTTCAGGATTCAGTGCCCCTGTAGTTTTGGTGCCTCAGTTTCCCTAGATGAATTGCAGAGGATTACAGCACCCACCACACTGACTGTGCCATGTCAGGCCTGGCATTATTTTAGGTGCAGAGGGCTCGAGAAGGACTAAATCGGGTTCCTTGCCTCTAAGATGCTCAAGGCTCACAGGTGTGGAAATGGGCGATCGGGATGCAGGGTGGTAAGTGCCCTGTGCGTGGCTGGCTCTGAGCACACCAGCCTTGGAGAGCAAGGAAGGCCTCCTAGAGGAGGTGATATCAAAGTTCTGCAGGATGAGTAGGAGTCACCCAGGGCTGAACGCCAGGTGCCGGGGAACACACGCCGTAGTGCACATTCTGGGCCGCCCGCTGAGTCAGAGCGGATGAGGTGTGTAGCGTGAGAGGCAGGACTGTCAGGGTTTGAGGCTGGGAAGATGCGCAGCCTCTTTGGGTTGAATTGGGTCCCCGATGCCTTCGGTTTTGGCCAGCTCATCTCACACACGGCACATCCTTACCACGAAGGCCACCTGGTGAGCCGATCAACAGCACTCGCCCTGGACCAGCCAGCCAGCACTCTGTCTTGGTACAAGAAGCCACAGAGGCCCGGCTCCCCGCCCATGGAAACACATGACCACTCCAAGTGAGAGGAGTGTTAAGTAATTGTGGGTTCATGCTTCCAAAGCATCTCATGGAGATACAGGGAAGTCTTCCAGGGGCCCCAAGCTTCTCGGGTGTCTGTTTAGTCATTCGTGGTACCAGAAACGTCCAGAATTCTCCACACTTTGGGAGCACTGGAAGTTTTCACTTCCAGGGAAAACTGACATGGGCTAACTCTTGGAAGGTGAGTAGAAATGAACAGGAAGACAAAAGAAGGAAGGACGTGAGGTGGAGAAGATCAGCCAATGTGAGAATCAGGGCTGGTTCGAAGGACTCCAATTATGGCTCAAAAGGAGAGGACTGGTGAGACACGAGGAGAGGGAGGCAAAGGCCTTCGGGTTAAACGAAGGAGTTTGAAATTCATACTGAATGAGACCTAGTGAAGGTCTCAGTAGAGGAATAGGGTGATCAGTGGATTCACTGCGATACTCTTGGCTATAAGGGACAGAGCCCATGGCTACAACAGCTTAGGTAGCGGAGGCTGCTGATTTCCCTCAGGAAGACAATGCCAGGGCTGGTGCGGCAACTCGGCAATGTCACCAAGAGCCAGGGTCCTTTCTGTCTCTTACCCCAGCCGCAGCCTCTCTGTGGCTGCACTCCTCAGGATGGCAAGAAGGCTGCTATGGCTCCGGCCAACATGGCTTCTACAACATCCAGAATAGGAAGTGAGGAGGCATCTGTCTCAACGAGTGTCTCTCTCGTCTGGGGGAATTTTTGGTTATTACAACCGGGGAGAAGCTCATGACATCTAGCTGGTAGAGGCCAAGGATGGAGCCAAACAGGACAAACTCGCATGAAAGAAAATTGCCAACGTGGCAATGGCGCCGAGGTTGCAAAGCCCTGGCCTAAACTGATTGGGTGCCCTTAGCTTAAGCAGGGAAGGTGGGGTTCCCTCCCTCACTCTACAATTGGAGCTGAGAGTCCAAAGATCCCCCTCTCTGGCTTGGCTTCTGTGTGACGCTAGACACTGCCAGATATGTAAATAAAGCCCCACTTGGTATGGTTTAAGTGTAAGAAATGAAACCATAAAACCAGGCAGGCAGAAATAGTTACCAGATGGCTAGGGAAAGGCCTTATAAAGATATTTATATGTTTTCATATGCAACCCATAAATAGACTACATCCATGCTCCTCAGCTCATGCCATTAGAGAAGGGAATTATCATCTGTCAGACATTGAATTGCTGTCGACCTTTCTTTCTATGTGATACATCTTTAGTTCCTGAAATTTCCATTCCACTGTTGTGTTAAATGGAGTGCCCTTCATTTTTTCAAATTTTCAAAGCAGAATGGGTGGATTGATTTTGCTATGATGGGGGCAGGGATGAGGGAGGAGGGGAGGACATTGGCTTAGAGGTGAGTGTTGCTAACCTACAAGAAATACAGCTTGTGTATGGTCACCCCCAAATCTGATATTTCCGCCAGAGGTTTCTGGTTTGGCTTAAGTTTTTTAGAGATGCATTGCTGACCTGGTATTTTTATTCTTCCTTTTCCTGTTTCTTGGGTGTTTTTTTTTTGTTTTGTTTTTTGAAAATGAGAGTTTGAGCTCTGCTGGTTAAGTGTGGTATAAGAATGTCATGTATGTATGTATGTATGTATGTATGAATGGATGTGTGGTTTTATATATGTTTCCATGTCAACAAAGTTAGCTCACCAAGTTCCAGGCTCCTTCAATAACAAAAGATGTGGTTCTCTTTGTAGCCCATCATCACTATAAAATTATCAGCTGGAAAAACATAAAATAAAATAGTAAACCAAGTTACTGTGCCTGAAAATCTTCACCAAGTGAGTTATTGGAAACTAGATAGCATACTTTTAAATACTCCAAGGATCAAAGAAGTCTCTAGGGGAGTAAAAAATACATTGAATAAAATAAAAATACAACACATCACATGTTGTGGGAAACTGTTAAAGCAGTGCTGAGAGGGAAATTTATAGCACTAGATGCCTACATTATGTCTCACATAAATATCTACTTTAAAAACATAGAGAATAAAGCAAAATAAATCCAAGTTAAGTAGAAAGAAGGAAAAATAAAGATAAGAGCAGAAATGATAAAATTGAAAACAAAAACCAACAGTGAAATGAGATAAAAAAAAATTTATGCTGGTTGAAAAGATCAATAAAAGTGATAACCCTCTAGAAGAATGACAAAAAAGAGAAAGACACAAATGACTGATACCAGGAGTGAAGTAGAAGATAGCACTACGGACTCTGCAGCCACCAATAAATAATAATCAAATCCTACGAACAGCTCTACAGCTTAGGGAAGTAGACTAATTCTTCAGAAAACACAGACTACCACAACTCACCAATTTGAAATAACTTGATTAGCCTGACAACTATTAAGGAAACTGATGTCATAATTTAAAACTCTCAAGAAAGAAGTCTCCAGATTCAGATAATTTGACTAGAGAATTCTTCCAAATGTTTAAAGAAGAGAGAACACTTCCCAACTCATGTTGTGAGACTGGTATCAACCTGATACCAAAACTAGACAAAGAAAGTACAAAAATAAATATAACTACAGACTACTATCCCTCACACATGTACATGAATAAAATCCGTAGCAAAACATTAGCCAGTAGCATATGGGGTTTATTCCAGAGATTGACTTCAAGTCAATGTTGTAATCCACTATATTGAAAGGCTAAAGAAGAAAAATCACATGATCATATCAATGGATATAGAAAAAAACCCTTGACGAAATTCAACAGCCATTTGTGATAAAACTCTCAGAAAAACCAGGGATGGGAAAACTTCCTCAACTTGATAAAGAATATCTATTTAAAAACCTATAGCTAACCTCATATTAAAGGTGAAAGATTGAGTGTTTCCCCATAAGACTGAGAACAAGGCGAGGATGTCAGCTATCAATACTCTTATTCAGTCTAGTGCTGGAAGTCCTAGACAGCTGAATAAGGGGGCGGGGGCGGGAGGAATACTTATTTGAAAGGAAGAAATAAAACTTCCCTGTTCAGAGAGGACAAGATGGTCTACATAGAAAATACCAAAGAATATTAAAAAAACAACAAAAACAAAAAACTGACACGATTCCTAGAATAATAAGCAAAGCTGCAGATACAAGAGCAACATGTAAAAAAATCAATTGTATTTCTATGCAGTAGCAATAGAAGTGTGGAAAGCAAAATTAATGTACAATTAATGTATAACATTTCTCTTAAGAAAGAAACACTTATGCATAAATCACCAAAATGTGTACAAAACAGGTACAGTGGGGCCTTAACTTACGAATGTCCCGACTAACGAGTTTTTTTGCAGTGAGTTGGTAGAGTAATTTGCGTTAACTAGCTCCTTAACGAGTTCCTTAACGAGCTTGGTCTCGGAACTAATTAAACTCGTAGGTCAGGGCCCCACTGTATGCTGAAACTACAAAATGCAGGTAAAGCAAGGACATCTACATAAATGGAGAGACATACCATTTTCATGGGTTGGAAGATTCATCAGAGTCAACATACAAGAGACATCCTTGCCTTGTTCTGGGTCGTCCTCTAAAAAAAACAGAACACATGCTGTATGATCCCACAACTGCACTGTTAGGCATTTATGACCAAGAAATAAAAACTCATGTTTTCACAAAAAAACTATACATGTTTATAGAAAGTTTATTCTTAATAGCCCCAACCTGGAAACAACCAAAATGTCTCTTAATAGATGAATGGCTAAATTCCATATCATGGACTACTACTCAGGGGTTTTATGATTAGTAAAACAAAAGAAAAAGAAAAAAAAGAGAGCACTCTCAAAAGGTCACGTACTGTGCAATGTCATTTACATAACACTCTTGAAATGACAAAGCCATAGACATGGAAAGCAGGCATGGTTGCCAGGGGTTAGAGACGGTGGGGGCAGGTGTGACTACAGAGGTAGCGAGAGGCAAGTCATGGAATAGCTGTGAATTCAAGTCAGGAAGGCTCGGGTGTATGCAAATTAAAGCTGTCAGCTGTCATTTTTTAACCCATGTGTTGGGCAAAAATTAGAAAGTCAGATTGTTAGGATGAACAGCTCCTAATCTCTCCTACTTGGACATGTTTTCTGAAATAGAATTTGTTAGAAGCCTTTTCCCATAGCTCGGGGCAGACAGCTGGCGCCTGCAGAAGCAAGATAAGATGAATCCCCCTTCGCCTGACTGACCTGTGGCCTCTCCTCCCTTAATTCCCTTGCCCCACTCGTGCCCTCCCCGCCATTCCCTCTGCTTGACTGTCTGGCGCTGCCGCAACCTGACCCTATGTTGCATGCTTCCGCCCTAGATAAGAGAACCCAACCATCCCCTTGGGGCTGACACCCACACACTGGTCTCAGCCTACTGTGAGAGAGCGCAATAGAATTTCTTAAAACCCTCATAACATCTCTTGGCCTGGCTGCTTTCTGGGGACCTACCACAGAGAATGTCAAGGGCTGACAAGGATGGGGAAAGAGAGGCCCCAGGAGGCGAGCCTGTGGGAGTGTGAATTGGTGTAGTGTCCTGAAGACAAGCGGGGATAACTTAAGGCTGCACGTTCCCTCTGATTGGGCAGCTCCACTCTTAGGCTGCGCACCCAGAGGAACTTGGCTAAGGTCACCAGAAGACAGCGGGAAGATGCTCAGGGCAGCGTAGTTGGTGGCAAAGTCTGGAGTGTCTGTTAGTAGGAAACGGACACATAAAATGTTGGTACATGGACACGCAGGAAGACAAGGCAGAAGTCAGAAGTACTTTTACTACAGCTGCATGGGTCTAGCTCAAAAAAACATCATGCTGCCCTGGCTGGTTTGGCTCAGTGGCTAGAGCATCGTCCTGCAGACTGAAAGGTACTGGGTTTGATTCCGGTCAAGGGCACATGCCTGGTTGCAGGCTCGATTCCCAGTAGGTGGCCGAAAAATGTTTCTTTTTCATCATTGATGTTTCTCTCTCTCTCTCTCTCTCCATCTCTCCCTTCCTCTCTGAAATCAATAAAAATATATTTAAAAACAACAATATCATACTGAATTTTAAAAAGCATCCCAAGTGATATTTGATGGCACAGTGTCACTTACGTAAACTAAATGCATGCATACTGGAGTTTTCAAGAACATACCTATGTATTCTCTTGGCGCAGATCACCGATGTTGCAGCAGGCCATGGTGAGGAGAACATTCCATCCAATTCTGTGCAAAAATGTTCCAGGCATGATATTAGGGGTTGATTGGTCAGGTTTGGGAACCAGACCAACCTCTTCCGAATGGGTAGCTTTCAATCTGGGCTCCACACTAACTCACTCGGGAAGTTTGAAAACACTGATGTCTTGGTCCCACAGCGGGAGGTTTCAGTTTGATTGACCTGGAGGGCAGGCCTGCACTGGCAGGATTTTCCAAAGTCACTCCCCTCCTCCCCTACACCCCCATCTTCGTTTCACCCAGTGATTCCAGGTACAGCAAGATTGAGTACCACTGCCCAGGGCTCAGATTTTTATGCTCCAGGGAATCCTGTCATTTAGGCAAATTCTGATGACACTTGAGCCTCAGGGTCCTTAGCTTTGAAATGGGAGACAAAGGCCTTGCAGACTTGAATGGTGGAAATGGGATGTTGGTCACTGACTGCCACTCAGAGGTGGCTCCACGAACCGCAGCCTTGGTTATTATTATTTTTTAAATGAGAAGATCATTGAATTCATCAAAGTTAAAAGAGAGAACTGTGAATCCGGATACACCCACATTTTCCCTGGGGAAGAGGGAACCCTAACACAAGGGCTGAACCTCCGTGGTCCTGAGTCCCCACCAGGTCAGGAAGCTGGCCTTGTTGGCAGTTTCCATTTGAAGGCGCCAGAGAGATACGCTGTGGGCCACTGCCCTCTATTGAAACAATATTGCCATTTCCAAGTAGAGAACAGACTTGTCATATGACTGCACTTGAATGTCAACTCATTGGGGACGAGGCTGGCTCCTGCGTGAGCACTCGCAGAAAATGTGGTCCTTCTAAAGAAATCCCTGTAATTATAATAGGCAAGCCAAGGCACTTTCTTATCTCCATTCTAAGCATTTGACATACGCTATTAGGAAAGAATCTATTGTCACAAACACAATTCATCACACTGCAGACACAAGGGGCAGGAACTATCATTGCCTCCATTGTATAGATGAGGACGCTGATCCGAAGTCACACAGCCAGCAAGCAGCGAGGCTGGCTCCAGAGTCTATTCCTAACACCTCCACTATTTTGCCTCTTGAATGCCTCTGGCTTCTTTGCCTTGATGGCGACAGTTGTCCTGCAACCTGGATTACTGTCCAAATAGGTTTTCCCTGCTCAACACACCCTTGTCCGTGCCCCATCCCCTGGGACACATTCCCTCTCTTCCCAGCATTGAGTCTGCATCAGTTCTCGCTTCCAGATCCCTCAGGAGTTCGGCCGTGACCTGCATCTCTGATTGGCCTGTGCTCTCCCCAGATGCCCTCACAGGTGCCCGCATTATACATGATCATTAAATCAAGGAACTGGGACCTTGACTCGATGTCATGAAAACCCATAATGCTGGAGGAAGCCAAATGAGTTCATGGCCTCTCTGATACGCTCCTTCCCCTGC
>NW_006287904.1:4733315-4735345 GCF_000327345.1 Myotis davidii | reverse complement strand
AATAGAGAAAGCAGTATGTGCACAGGCAGGAGGCATAAAGAAACTACTATCTTTGCCATTTTTGCTGTAAATCTAAAACTTTTTTAAAAAGTAAAGTCTATTACTTCTTAAAAAATTTTTTTAGGCTTTCTGTCAGTTGCGGAGGAAATGAATCCTACCCCCCCCACACACACACACACACACATTAGTCTTCTCTGTGCTTTCAGGTGTTTTACTCATTTAAATCCTTTGGTCTCTCCTGCACTTTCCGTTTTGTCCACCAGGGAGAGTCTTCTGCTCTTACTTAAAGCCTTGATTGCCTCCTCTGCACAGGTCAGCTATTGAGCGCAGGAAGTGTGGCTGGTCAGAATTGAGTTGTGCTTAAGCACAAATTATACACCAAATATTGAAAAATTAGTACAAAGCGTGGAATGTAAAATATCTTAATAAACATAATAAATGGGTTATATGTTGAAAGATACTATTAATATTAATTCTGCCTATTTGTTTTTAGATTTTTAAAAATGTGGCCACTAAAAATTTTTTAAATTGTATATATGACTCACTTTACATTTCTACTGGACAGCACTGGTTTAGAGGCTCCCTCCCAATGCCAAACTCTAAGGTAGGTCTGCAGAACCCTAGGTATCCCAGGGAACCCAGTCTGAATACCATTTGCTTGACCTGACTCATGAAGAAACTGAGGCCCAGATCAGCCAACAACTTTCCCAAAGTTATCCAAGTGATGGAATCTTGAGTTTAGATTAGAACCCAGGTGTCCTATACCTGGTTTTTTCCTCCTCTATTATGGAAGTCCTTAAATGCCACATAAGGTCATAGGCATAAGACCCTCCGCTGGGCTGTCGAGGTCCTTTATCAAGAAATGTCACCACCTCAGGTCTCTCCCTGTTCCCTTCCACAGGTCTGCACAGCCAAGGGGCTGCTCCCCGCCGCATCCTATGCCCATCCCGTGAGCATTTCTCTGCTTCCTGCTGCCAATCCCAGCCCCTGCTTTAGGCCTCTATCTGGTGCTCCCTCCACAGCGCCAACAGCTGGACTTGAGACTCTGAAGACAAAGGGTGGTTACCCTTTGTCTTAAACCACCCTCCTGATGTGTCCAAACCCAGGGGGTTGCGGGTAGGGGGAGCATAGTGGCTCTTGCTGGAATAAGTCGCATTTAGCTGGGATGATGAAGAAACAACCAGATAGACTTGCCTCAGGCCAACCGCGTCACCAACCCGCACTGTCACCACCGAGAGCTCACGTAGGCCACAGGCACAGCCTGCGGCAGGGTGACCGGTGATCATGTGGACAGTGATTCACATGGGAACTGAAAGCACCCCTCACTGGGGTGACTTCTCTAAAGAGGACACAGGAGTCAGCAGTGAGGGCACTGGAGATCCCCCGCACACACACCTGTGCCATAGCCCAGCAGGATTGCAGCATCTCAGCTCAGCAATTGTGTCCCTAGTGGTCAGGGCCGAGGCCCAGAACACGTGTGTGGGGGTCTGTCCAGGTGAGAAGGTCGGGATGCTGCTTGTTTCTCCTCGTCGTGGAGGCCCCATGCAAATGGCAGCCAAGGGTCTCAGCCGCTCTCCCTAGCCCTGGATTTCTGGGGAGGAGCTGGTGGTCTGGGGCCTGAGTGTGGCAGGGTTGCTTGGGCCATCACTGCTCCATGCCTGCAGCCTCATCTCTCCCTCTTCTTGGGCTAAATTAGAGAACTGCTGAGTCATGGACTAACAGAACCTGTCTATGAGTCAGCAGTCACAAGATGAGGGTGCTCTTCCCAGTTCCAGCTGTGTCACTTTGGGCTAGTCACTGTATGTATCTGAGCCTCAGCTTCTCACTTGTAATTACTTATTACGCTTTTTAAAATTCCTTTAAAACTAAGTAGTTTAGCCTGGCTGCCTTGGCTCAGAGGTTGAGCATCGACCTATGAACCAAGAGATCACAGTTAGATTCCTGGTCAGGGCACATGCCCGGGTTGTGGGCTCAATCCCCAGTGGGGGAGCGTGTAGGAGGTAGCTGAGTAATGATTTTCTCTCATCATT
>NW_006287904.1:4731208-4733258 GCF_000327345.1 Myotis davidii | reverse complement strand
CCTCTCTGAATCAAATATATATAAAACTTAGTAGCTTAAATAATAAACATTTATTACCTTAAACAGTTTTCTTGGGTCAGGAATTTAGGAGCAACTCAGTTGTGTGGTTTTGGCTCATGATCTTTCGTGAGATGAGGTCAAGGTGTCTGCTGGGGCCCCAGTCATCTGAAGGCTGGACTGGGGCTGGCGGGTCTGCTTCCTGACAGCTCACTCACAAGGCTATTCGCAGGAGTCTCTCCTTGGGGCTGCTTGAGGGTCCTCCTGACATGGTAGCTGGCCTTTCCCAGAGTGAGCAATCTGAGAGAGCAAGACAGAAGCCACACTCGATTATGCCATAGCCTCTAAAGTTAAACTATCCCATTTGTTACCCAAGTTGGCCTGTTGAAGGATGTGAATACCAGGAGGTACAAACTATTGGGAACCATCTCGAAGGCTGGCTACCACGATAGTGTTAATAACATCTGCTCTGCCCGCCTCACAGAGCCATCGTAAGTTTTGATTGTATAACTTCAAGAAAAACCATTAATCAAAGGTGCAACTGCTAAGAGTCAAGGCAGAAGCTGCTAACAACAGCTGTACCAAGGGCTGCTGGGGCGGGACCCTGAGACCATCAGAGGAGCACAGGAGGGCCAATGAGGAAACCTGGTACCTCAGAGGCCTCCAGCCCTCTTTGCTGTCCCCATGTGAAGGTACAATGTGGAGAGGATTAGGAAGTTGGCCCATTACCTACGGGTGCTCACTGAAGGGAGGTTTTGCTCATCCACTAGTGTTCTCTCTCCAAGAAAAACAGGTGGGCAAGGCCAGGAATTCCAGGAGGGGGACTGAACAAAGATGGGGCTTGAATTGTGCCCTAGCCCTTAGTTCTGACGTTCAACTGAGTTCATTCGCCCTTCACAAACTCCAAAGGGCTGCCTAAATGAGAAGGTCATAACAATGGCAAGACTCCCCTAGGTCATTCCTCAAAGAATCTCTCCTCCTGATTTCATAAGTAGCCACACACAAAAAAGAATCAAAATATTTTCAATGCTTTGCAACTATCAGAAACAACTTCTCAAAGTTATCTAAATCTTTCCTGGTTCACTTATGCCCACTCCACTCTAAGGATATTCTGCTTACCACTGATGCATAACAAGTCACTCCGAAACATAAGGGTGAAGGATGGCAATCATCTTTTTTTTTTTATAAAATGTATTTTATTGATTTTTACAGAGAGGAAGGGAGAGGGATAGAGAGTTAGAAACATTGATGAGAGAGAAACGTCGATCAGCTGCCTCCTGCACAACCTCCACTGGGATCGAGCCTGCAACCAAGGTACATATGCCCTTGACCGGAATCAAACCTGGGACCCTTCAGTTGAGGACTAACACTCTCTCCATTGAGCCAAACCGGCTAGGGCAGCAATCATCTTCTTTTGCTCTTGATATTCTGGGTTAGGAATTCTGGACAGGCTTAGCGGGACTATCCACCTGTGGGATGTCTCATGGAGCTGCGATATGATGTCAACTGAGGGTTCAGTCATCTGAAGGTCAGTCTGGGCTAGAGGTCCAAGGTGGTGCACACTCACTGCGGGCAGCTGATGCTGGCTCTGGGCTGGAAGCTCAGCTGAGCTGTCCACATGAACGCCTTCCCACAGCCTCTCCAGCAAGGCTGTCTCAGAGTAGCTGGGTTTCTTATATGGCACTGGATTCTCCTGCAGCTGGTGCGCTGAGAGAACCAACTGGAGTCTGCATGGTCTTTTCAGTGTAACTTCTCCCATAGTTTAATAGGTATAAGCTACTGTGGCCCGCTGGGTCCAGGCGAGTCATCAGGCTGGCGCAGATGCCAGGGGCAGAGTGGCAAGGTTCCACTGCAGATGGGTGCGTGGGATGGAGAAGTTGCTGGGGTCATCTCTGGGAAGTACCATCTTCCACAAACGACTAGAATCGTTTCCCATGCTCGAAGGCCTGCATTGAGTAATCCGTGAACATCTCATTGCATAGAGTCCAAGACCCCTTAAAGATCCTCTAGGTCAGTCTCTTTGTTATAAGATGAAAAATATGAGGCCTTGAGA
>NW_006287904.1:4729556-4731162 GCF_000327345.1 Myotis davidii | reverse complement strand
CCGGCACTTCATCCTGCCCTTGGTATCGCTCCCTTCCTTCTTCCTAACAGAAGAATGATTTTGTGCAGGTGTCTACCCTGCCCACATGGTTCATAGCCCCAAAGGGAGCCGACCCTGCAATGTCACCCTGTCCACACCCAAGGCCAGCATGGCAGGATGAAGCCTGCAGATGAAGCCACCGTCCCATGACAGGCAGAGTAAAAAAAATGTCAGCAAAAAGTGAAGTTGGAGCCACTGTATTGGTCAGCTGTAGGCCGGTTCTACTGTCTTTTCATTTGTGAGTCAATGATTTCCTTGTTAAAGCCACTTTTAGTTCAGCTTCTGGTTACTTGCAGCTGCATGCCTCCTCATTAAAACACTCCTGCCTGGCCAGCGTGGCTAATGGTTGAGCATCAACCTACAAACCAGGAGGTCACAGTTCGATTCTTGGTCTGGGCACATGCCTGGGCTTCGGGCTCGATCCCCAGTGTGGGGTGTGCAGGAGGCAGCTGATCAATGATTCTCTCTCATCATTGATGTTTCTATTTCTCTCTCCCTCTCCCTTCCTCTCTGAAATCAATAAAAAATAAAAAATAAAAACCTTTTGTTTCTGGCATTAGCCCTGACCTTAGGAAGGAGCCTTTAAAGAGATTTAGCTCAACATGCCAGGCCTAAGCCTCAGGAATGGCCAGTGTGCCCTGACCTGACGTGGTTTCCAGTAACTGGGATTTTCTCTCACTCTCTGTCCCTAACCTCTACCTGTCACAGGCTCAGTCCCTCCAGAATCCGCTCTTATTGCTCCTGTTGTCCTCAGTTTCTGCTCAGAGCTGGAGTCCTCTGCTCTTCCCAAATCTCACTCTAGTGGCTGCAGCCTTATAACCAACCTACTGCTGTCCCAGGTGCCCTTCTACGCACACTTGCCATCTTCCTGAATTTGGAAGGCTCTGGTGTTGGGGTCCTCTTTCTTGAGTTCTGAGTTCTGCATCTCTTGGTGCATGGCTGGCCGGACCTCAGCACAGGATGCTCACCTGGTTTCCATGTGTTGTACCGTGCAGATGCCAGACACTCTGCCCTGCAGCTGGACAGGAACTCCTCCTTCCCCTGCAGCTGGACAGATGAAGCCTGCCCCTCCCTTTGTGTCTCCTCCAGGGCGTCTCCTTATAGATCTTCCTGTTGGACACCTTGGGGGGAAATGCTTGGTTTGGGAGGTACAACATCCCATAGTCACACCTTCAATATCTACACCTTCGCAGAACAGAGTCATTCACGTTTCACAGTGCAGAAGGCTCATTTGTATGCTGTTCACGTTTTATCATATTTCTCCCCTGCTGGTTGGGGAGGGAGGTCACATGCGATTGTGAAAGCACAATAAGTAGTCCCTGACTCCAATAAGATTTGGGATGAAGTACTAGGTGTGTATAAATAAATATGCAGAAAGCCATCTACATCAGTTCTCACTAAGATGTGTTCATCTTCGCTTGAGGTCTCTGTTTTCATCCTCACCACCTCTCTGTGGCCCCAGACGATTTCCTTGCACTTGAAAGGATTTCCTGGCTGCTAACAAATATCAGTATTTGGGGCAGAATTCATTCTGAGACTTGCTCTTCAGGTGACCTGGAGTGAGGTT
>NW_006287904.1:4697123-4729420 GCF_000327345.1 Myotis davidii | reverse complement strand
AACTCGTGGGGAATTTGCTAAAGATTTCAGGGGTTTGGGGGAGAGGGCCAGTTAACCTCACACACATGTGTTCAGCAAGTTTGTTGAGACCTTCCTCTGGGCTGCGGGCCCAACTCTCTTCTCTTCCTTGCCTTTTTGACCTCGACACCAGCCCTCCCCCTCCTCCTCCCTCCTTTGCCTTCCAGAAAAGCCCCTTCCTTCTGCAGAAAATGTAGGAGGCCCTCAAAGTTGAGGCTGGAAACTCCCTCTCCACCCTTTGAAAAGTAGACTTCTCAAAAAGACCCCTTTTTTCTCAAAGAAACGTTCATGCCAGTAGCTACAGAGATGTTTCTCCACAGCCTTTGCAATTATCTTTAACATGGTGGTCAGTGCAGAGAAAGATTCATAACTCAAAGCTGTCGCTAGAGTGAGGCATCAGGAGTTCTAATCTCTTTGCTTTTCCTTGGGATAGTCCAGGTGCCCCTGGATGGGTAGAGAGCTGCCAGCCTTGGCCTGGTTTCAGTTCTGCAGCATGCCCCCCCCCCCCATACAACATTAAGCTCCCCTCAAGCTCCCCTCCGCCAGGTCTCTAAGAGGGCTGTGACCCACTCTGAGGCCCACATTCAAGGTCATCCTCCATACCTGGCTACTGGGCCTTTGCCTCATTTCTTGGGTTGCCTCCTCTCTATCTCATGGACACCTGTTCATTTCTCAGTCTCACTCTGAGTAGGTCCTGCCTTGTACCCACAGCTTTTCCCCATCTTTGGGGGTTGGACTCCTGCCCCAGCTGGAACCCTAAGACCTAATGTGTGACATTAGGAAAACTGATGAGCCCCTGGGTTTGCAAAGGCACCTTCTACTCCCCACTTTGGTCACATAGAACCCTGGGGTTCCTTTTGGTTACTATCAGCAGCCACCACTAGTTACAGGAGTAAGGGCCAGCTTCTCCCTGCAGCCTGCCCCAGGTCCCCAGACAAGCAAGTCTCATGCCGAGTTCTTCCCTAAACAGATGTTTATCAGCAAGTAGGCACAAACCAATCAGTCTGCCTTGTGTGCTTGATAAAGTCCAAACTCTCTTCTGTAGAGAGCTCTGTGCATGAAAGAAAGGTTCACTTGGGGCAAATGTGACAAGACTTTCATAGTGGGATTGGCGCACCATCCAATCAGACTCAGGCTGGCCCATATTCTCTGGAATCAGCAGCTGGATATAGGCCATGGGCAGCATTCCTAAGAGGGAAGGAGGAAGGCTCATTAGAGTCTAATACCCTGTTTCTATGTATTGTGGAGTTTCTCCATGTTTCACCAATGACAGCCCATCCCTCCATGCATTATGCTAATTAACAGGACCTCTGGTATTGATCAGAGATAAAGACAGCTGAAGCACTTGTGGGAGTACCTCTGGGCTATGGCCTTCTTCTTTGCAAAATTTTATTAAGCCCAGCCAGCGTGGCTCAATGGTTGAGTGTAGACCTATGAACCAGGAGGTGGAGGTTCGATTCCCAGTCAGGGCACATGCCTGAGTTGTGGGTTCAGGCACACAGGGCTTGCAGGAGGTAGCTGATCAATGATTCTCTCTCATCATTGATGTTTCTACTTCCATCTCCCTCTCCCTTCCTCTTTGAAATCAATAAAAATATTTAAAAAATATAAAATGTCATTAAATTTATTGGGGTGACAATGGTTAATAAGATTATATAGGTTTCAAGTGTACAGTTCTATGATACATCATCTGTATATTGCATTGTGTGCCTACCACCCAAAGTCAACTCCCCTTCTGTCACCATATATGTGACCCATTGTCCCTCTTCCACTCTACCCGACTTACTCTCTGGTAATCACCATACTGTTGTCTTTGTCTATAAGTTTTTGTTTGTTTGTTCATTTGTTGCTTTTATATCCCACATATGAGTGAGATCATACGGTTCTTGACTTTTCCCGTCTGATTTATTTTGCTTAGCATGATATTCTCAAGATCCATCCGTGTTGTTGCAAAAGGCAATATTTTATCTTTCCTATGGCTGAATAGTATTTGGTTATATATACCCAAACATCTATTGAAGGACACTTTGGTTATTTCTATGTCTTGGCTACTATGAATAATGCTAAAATGAACATAGGGGTATATATATCTCTATGAATAAATGTTTTCAAAATTTGGGGGTGGACAACCAGAAGAGGGATTGCCTCACAAATGGCCTTCTGATTAAATTCTAATGACCACCGCTTGAGTCGCCATAGTTAGGGTGACAGGAGTCCTCTAGGGTGTGGATTAAAAGGAGCGACTCACCCTTAGATAGCATTTCAGTGTTGAAGAATTTCAAAGTCAATGGTACACATCACAGTACCAGAACACCGCAATCTCTATATTAATAGTAATAAACAGCATTTCTTTGGCTTACAAGACATTATTTCATGCTTTTCAGCCCCTTACAAAGTACGTCCCCTGAATTATTTCTAGGCACCCCTGACATCTCTCACAGATTCCCCATTAGTGTCCCTCGCTAGCTCAGCACAGCTCCCACTTCATCCTTTTCACCCTCAGCTCCCTTAGCAATGGGTATTTGTTGCTGGGCAGGCCTCCAGCAGCACTCCTCATTTGGGGGGCAAGCTGCTTCTTCCCAGTCCAACCATCAGTGACCTGGTTGGGCCAATCAGAGTAGCCACATCCTTTTGGTCAAAGTGATTGTCCAGGAATAGGCAAGTGGCTTGCAAAGCCAATCAAGAGACTT
The DNA here is from genome assembly GCF_000327345.1 of Myotis davidii. Lineage (NCBI taxonomy): Eukaryota > Metazoa > Chordata > Mammalia > Chiroptera > Vespertilionidae > Myotis > Myotis davidii. The sequence goes on along the minus strand of NW_006287904.1, from coordinate 4,726,712 downwards.
GCTGGAGGCATTTTTTCAACCCAGAGTTGATGAGGACACTCTCTCTCCTCGCTAGTATTTAGGTCCAAAGCTGCATGCACTCATGGCTTTTGCCATGGGGGCGGGGGGCGGGGCGGGAAACTACATTGTGAGAATGAATTCAAAATGCAAAGAAAATCAGAGACATAAGTTGTCATGGACTGAATGGTTATATCCCATACCCCTCCCTCACCAAATTCAGATGTTGACGTCCTAACCCCAATGTGACTGTATTAGGAGGTGGGGCCTTTGGGAGGTAGTTAGGTTTGGATGAGGTCAAGAGGCTGGGGCCCCCATGATGGGATAAGCACACTTCTAGGAAGAGGAAGAGACACCAGAGCTCACGCTCTCTTCCCATGTGCACTCACACAGAGAAGAGACCAGGAGAGGACACAGCAAGAAGGTGGCCTTCTACAAGCCAGGCAGCTGGCTCTCCCCACACACTACCATGCTAGTTTCTTCATCTTAGGCTTCCTAGCCTCCAGAGCCGTGAGAAAGACATGCCTGCTGTTTAAGCCACCAAGTCTGTAGTATTTTTTATAGCAGCCCAACCTGGGGAAGAAGTCTGGATAACAGCTGAATCTCTGATTCTGGCCGTCCCTGGGTCCAGCTGGACTGCCGTACTTTGCGCGGTTTGCTTATGCAGCCCACAGATTCCCTTTTTGGCTCATGCTGGTGAGAGTTAAGTATCTGATTAATTTTTTCACCATCAACAGTAGTCAGTAGTTGCTGAACAGGACCAAACTTTCACTCTTTGTTGGAGCCCTGTGCTGCTGGAGCCCCTGATGCTTGCTGATATGGACCATGGTCACCCACTGTGTCCTCCTCATGCTGCCCAGCGTGTCTGAATCCAAACCCGAGGACCATCCAGGCCCAAACAGAGACCTCAGAATTCCAGTGCAGTTGGCCTGTGGCCAGCATGTTTGGCAGACGCCTACACTTGGGGCTACGGTTTGCCTACGACCTCTGGACTTGCCCACTGCCAGATCAGGCATATTGCAAATCAATTAAGGCCTGAGAAGTGATTTGGGTGCCTTGTTTTTGAAAGATATATTGTCAGGCAAGGTATCATACTGGCCATCCTCTTCAGGAACTATTTCTGCCTTCTGAGAAGGACTTCTGCCCCCAGGACCTGAGACTAATCCTGCCCCTTGGCGCTAGCTGGGGCCCAGGTCCTGACCGCACTCTCCTTTTCCACCTGTCCTCAGGCCCTACTGTGTGCACTGTGGCTAACTGCTCAGTGGTCTCCACAAAGGCCTCACACATTCGGAGCCTCAGTGAGGCCTGTGTGTCAGGTGTTCAGTGTCTGTTGATATACCCAGCTTCACATCTCATTTATTGATGTATTTCTACACTGACTTACCCGGAACTTGTGGTCTTGGCAAACAGGACCCTCTTGATTTCTATCAGCACCTTCCACACAGAGGAAGCCAGATAGCATCGTATACATGTACCGATGGCTTGTTTTCATCTCTGATCAAGAGGCTGAAGCAGCAGATTCTCATGCAGTTTTCTCCTTTGCCTGAGGACAGATGATGAAGCACCTAGGGTTTAGTTATCTCATCTGGAGAATGGGACCATTGTTGAAACACTGTTCGAACCTCACCTACAACAGGACTGTCCTGGACCTGCAGCAAAGACTTCTGAGTGTCTCACGCTCCTTAAGAGAAGGGAGTTTCCCAAGAGGACACCTTGTGCGAGAGCAGAGAGCAGGAGTGGGAGCTGCCTGGTGTCACAGGTGGTTTGGGGTGTATCCACGTTCTTGAATTCTTTCATGAGCCTCATGGCTGTGACTCTTTCGGCCTGTCACCCTCCATCTCCTCTTACTCTCAATAAGTAATCATCTCTAGTTTCTCCGGCCCCAGACTCCAGACGGAGCTGGTCTGACCAGCCAAGACTGGACATGCCCCCTCCTATTCATTGTCTTTCAAAATAATAGAACTTCCAATTTTTAGTGAGGCACAGAATACAGGGTGGGGCAAAAGTAGGTTTATGGTTGTTTGTATGGAAAATAATACAATAATTAATAAATAATAAACTTGGTGTTTTGTGTACTCACAACTGTAACCCTACTTTATATGAACCCTGATTTTTCACTAGGCACATAGCTGACTAGTATAGGACTAACATTTCCCAGGCTTCCTTGCACCTGGGTGAGGCCATATGCTCATGTTTTGGTCAATGGGATGTGAGTGCAAGTTATCTGTGCAACTTCCAGGTTTCAAGGGAAGGGGCATGTCCTCCAGGGTCCTTTTTCCTTTCCTACTTACTGGAATGTGGATGCTGCAAGCCATCTTGGACAGTGAAGATGAGGACACAACTATAGAGTTGGGAGAGCAACAGGATAGAAAGTGCCTGGGTCCCTGACACCTTTGCTGAATAGAGCTGCCATACTAGCAAAGACTTCCACAAGAGAAAAAAGTAAACATAGATTTGTTTTAACCCTGTTATTGGGGTTTGACCATGGCAGCTGAGCCACTGTTAGCTTTAGGAAAACACGAGTTAGCAGCCTCAACTGGAAAGCCTATGGTTGGACTCCTTGGGCCCAATCAGTGACCACCTTAGCACAGAGAATACCTGTGGGAAGGGCAGTTTCAGGCAGGAAGGGACATATATTACTAGGCAGGGCAGGCATCAAAACCAGAAACTCGCAAGATGTCACAGATCATTTTCACTAGGTGAATAGAAAAGGATGTCAATTGTGTTTGTCTGAATATCTGTGGAGTTCCTAGATAACAAGCAGAATGAATAACACCAGGTTGGAAATTCCAAGCTCAGTGGTGTTGAGAGCTGGGGACATCATCAATGGGAGTTTGAGGCATCCTTAATCTGACTCAGTGGCAACCATGACTGCCTCTTTCTATCCTGTAACTTCATGTTAAATTCCCTGGTGAGGGACTCTGATGGGCTCAATTAATTTTATCACCTTAGTTTTCTCAGTTCCCTTTGCATCAGACCATGTCATAAGCCACTAGCCATCTATAGTAGGGTGTCCACTCCTGGTCCCCTCTGTGGTCACCCCTGTCCAAAAGTTATCCCAGGACTGTCTTCCCTAGGTAGATGGGTAGGTGGGTTAGGGGCTGTATGCTAGGCAGTTTCAGTCAAAGGGGGCATTGGACATAGAAAAAAATACCTAAAGCATTAAGGAATTGGCTGCAGCCACTTCTGATGATTCTGGCAGGTTTTAGCACCGGAGGTTCTAGTCAAAGCATGAGAAGGGACCCCAGAATGCGTAAGACCAGGTGCTAGTGGCATGAGCCAAAAGCGAGGCCCCAGGCTTTGGCTGGAGCACTTCCGGGTGTGGAGGGAGAGTGGGAAGAGTCCAGCTGGAACATGGCAGAAAGGACTTGTGGTCCAAGGAGACTAAAAGAGGCTGTCAGGCCCATGGGGGTATAAAGTAGAACTTAAGTGTCAGAAGCAAGACCAAAGACAGTTTTCAAATGTGGGGCACAAGGTCTGCCCATGGTCTTTTACTTTTCTGCCTGACTCTAGCAGATTTCAGATCACTCCGCTGGATTCATCTTCCCTGTTGCCCTGCTGTCAGCATGCTTTCATTTATTCTCACTGGCTCCTACCCTCGGCTCATAGTCACCCAGACAATGAACAGTGGGGCCCGGCTTCTTCTTCCCCAGAGTAATTTCTGGAAAAGAGGGGCTGCCAAGGTCGTATTCCTCTAAAGTTTCAAAATGATGGAAAGATGGGTGGGATGAAGAGATGGGCAGACATCCTAATTGCCCATCAGCCCCCATTCTCCCCTCCTATGAAGGTGAGGAGTGGCCAAGGGACAAAGCAAAAGGCCCACATACCTTCTTTCAGAGGAGCTGGTTTGGTTAGTAGAAACTTTTCTGCAGGTTTGCAGCATGGCTGGGTGGGCTGGGTCTCCAGGATCCTTCTTGGATTCCTAGGTGAGCTTAAGGATGGAAGCCACGTGCTGAAGAGGGAAGAACAGAGAGCTCAGAGTTAGAGCCTCTGATGCTGCTATGGTGCCCTAGAGCTGGAGGGTCAGCCTCCAGGGGCTCTGTACCTAAGTGAGGAATGAGCTTGTGCCTTGTGGAAGCCCTCACTTCTCTGTGCTTTGTGGTTCAGCAACACAGGCACCCCTAGGAGCTTGTGAGGAATGCTGAACTTCAGGGCCTGCCCGGACCTTTTGAATCAGAATCTGTACTTCACCAAGGTTCACAGATGATTCACGAACACATGATGATTTGAAGAGCATTGATTTAAGCCATCATCACAATCATCATGATCATCATTTCTATTGTTTGCTGCTGAATCTAGTTCTTGCCAATAGAGAAGATGAACCCCATTTGGTGTCACCAAGGAAGTGGGGCTGAAGAATGGACTGCTGAGAAGGTCGCTGTTGGGTCTTCCCACTTCTCTCACCCCCCACTCCCAGGAAAAGCATGCATGACTTTCTAGAAAACCCTCATGTCCCCAAGTCATACCATGAGGGGCTCAGGGAACCTTGACCTAGGTTCTTGAAAATTAAGGTTCCTGCCAGCTGCAATTGCCTCTACTCCTTCCCCTTCTGTCTCTAGACCCAAGAGTGTCAAAGGGTAGATGATGGTGTTTAGCCCACAGGAGGTAGGTGAAGGGGCCCGCAGTCATTCTGAAACTGTAAGGTATAAAATAGGTCATCCTTCCCCGAAGCTTTGCCTTCTGTTTTTAAACACAGGCGTTTCTTAGGCTTTGTTTCTAGGGCTGGCTAACTCAGACTCAGTTGCCTAGAAGGGTACACTCTCTAGTACAAAACTGGGCAGGATCCCTTCCAGAATGTCCATATCTGCCCCTGATGGTCAGGGGAGGGGTGAGAAAGAAGTTTACTGAGGATGTCTCCTAAGGATGATCTCCTGGAAAATGGTTCTTGACATGCTACCAACTGAACTCATTGGTGGCAGCCTGTACATCAGCCTGCTGGAGTCCCTTGAAAACAGTCAACTCTAGCGAGGCAATGGAAAGTAATGGCTAAGAATACGAGTCTGGGCTTCAAAGGGATCTTGTTTCAAATCTCAATTCTGCCCTTTGCTACCTATGACCTTGAGCAAGTTTCTAACTTCTCTAAGCCTCCTCTGCAAGCTCCTGGTAGCCCAGTCCTACGGAAGTGCCCTGAGTTTCCTCATCTGTACATGGGAGGAATAATAAGAATAAGAACAACAAAAACCATCTTTCTTGGAGAGCTCTGTGGACTTAGGTACTTGACCTTGTGTACAGTTAAATCCTCAGTTTTTGATGTGGGGAGGTGTGTGGACATCACAGGCCTTGTAAACCAGCATCTCTCAAACTTTATTGCCCAAATGTGTCACCTGGAGATTTTGGTAAAAAGCCATGCCTGTTTGGGCAGGTCTGTTTGGGGCCTAAACTTCTGTACATGTGAAAGCTTCCCGGGATGCTGCTCTGGGGACCACTTCCTATGGCAAGAGTAGACTCTACCACCGACCTGTGGATATAGATACTGCCCCTTAGTGTTCAAAACGTGACCCGACAATTTCAGACACTGTATTACAACAAGCAAATGAATTGCCATCTATTGCTTGATCTCACCACAAACTTTCTGTTTTCATTTCTGTTTTGTTGCTGTTGTAAATAACCTCCTAGAGGCAGAACTTCAATGTGGATGAAATGCCAAGACTTAGAGAGATGGTGAACCCCGCAGGCAGCGGGATCTGGTTCTAGCCGGGTCTTGGTGGTGTGTGATTTCCTGTGTTTATTAGTAAAAAAATACCTCCCGGATTGATGTGGCAGTTTTATTGTGGTTATGGCTTTCAACACACTTACTGCTTTTTTTTTTTTTTGTAAAACAGCAACAGCCCCAATGATGACAGGTTTCTTTGAGGGCTTGAGGCGGACCTGGGGTACATCCTTGGTCCTCACTGGGGCATATCCTTTGGCCTTTTTCTGAGCGCACACCAGGGCAAATAATCTATGTGGACCTCGTACTTGTTGTTGGAGCAAACAACTGCAATTCTGTTAGAAAAACATGAGGTTTGCAGCCCCTCCCAGCTTCAACTTCCAAGAGGAAATAACCCCTCAACAACTGAAAAGAGGACCCAGTTGTTTTGTAGTCAAGACTGCCTGGGTCACTGATCTCAATGGCAATGCTCACAGTTGCTGGAAATTCAGAGATTCATACGTTCTTGGAGCTGAACTTGGCCTGAGAAATTCTAAAGACAACTCCTCAGTGTTTCAGGGGTGGAAACCGAGACCAGAGGAGCTAAGTGACTTAGCCAAGATCACACAGCTAGCCTGGCCTTCATGACCGTTGTAGAATCCTCCCACAGATAGTTTAGATGCATTTTTTTGCCTCGTCATCCCCATTTTCTACAACTTCTATGATGTGATAAAAACAATGTATTAATTATTTCTCTCTTTTCTTTATGAATTTTTCCATTATGGAAACAACAAATACCATATTACATGCAGTATCATTAGAAAACAGAGGGGAAAAACACCTACTCTATCTTTTTGACCTGATGCATATCTACTACTTTAAAATCCTTTGGTATTTTTCTTATTTTGCTTTTTAATTATTAAAATATAGTTGCCTGGAAATAAACATTAAAAACACATAGAACACCATAAAAGTAAGTCTTCTTTTCCATTCCTTTCCTCGTTTCCTCCTAATAGGTTTCTTCCTTTGATTGCTTTTGTTTCTATTTCTTCTGGTATTTATCTTGATAGTGCTAAGTAGCATACCACACCTACGTCTTCGATTATCAGCTCCAAGCACTATTGAAGAACTTTTAGCTGCAATAGGTGAGAAACTTATTCACTTACAGATCCCCTTCTCCCACCTGCAAATCATGGGTAGTTGTGTATTTTTATTTCTTCTGATGGTTAACCTTATGATTTTACAGAATATTCACTTTCTGTTTATTGACCCATTAATTGTTGGTGGGTCCCCTCTATGTAAGATGGAAAATTAATACCCCCTTTCTTCTCTCCACTGCTTCTCTCCCATCTACTCCTCACCCTCTCTCAGCTATACCACCTGTCATGTTGCCAAGGCTTCCAGCACATGCCTCTGTTTAGTAAATTTGTTCTCCATGTTCTGTCAGTTAAGTCTGATCATTTAAAGCCAACGAGCAAGCTGTATTTAAAGTACAGATATTGTAAATATTAGTCTCTACAGAAGCAGGAATTATGTTGGGATCTGTAGAGGGGAATATTCCAATGTCAAGGCCAAGTGGGTCTTCTTTTCTTAGGCTCCCTTGACGGTACAAAATCATACGTTTTGGTTGGTTTTATATTTGGGCCATGATGTGTGTGTGTGTGTGTGTGTCTTCATAACTTATTATTTTCTAGAATTTTTAGTTGATTGACAAAGAAGCATGTATCTTCTTTATAATATTACAAATACCTTCCAGCTCTTTAATTATATCATTTATTTGTTCCAAATATACAGACCTTCGGCTAGGCCAACTGCACATTATACTGGAGTTTCATTAAATTGCATTACGAGGCTGGTTTAATTGGTTTTAATTCTCATATTCTTTTCTTGCTTGGGTAGTACATCATCAAGTAATTTTATTTCCAAAAACTGTATGGGAATCCAAGTTCCTGCATGGCACTGGATCCATCGTTTTGCAAGATATCAAATTCTAGGCACAAAATTATTTCTGTGGACTTTGAAGGTAGTTGCTCCATTGTCTTCAAGCTTCCGTGCTGCTGATGAGAAGAATGAGGGCAATCTCCCTTTTAGTCTCTAGTTGGTTATCTGTTTCATGTCTCTCACTGAGTGTTTTAGGGTCTCTTTTTATTATCAGAACTCTGAAATTCCATGAGGTGGCTTCTATGAGTTATTCTTTGTTTATTGTACCAGGTACTCGGGATCTTTCAGACTAATCCTTTTGTTTTTCTTCAGCCCTGGGAGAATCTTTTTCTAGTACTTCTTTGATAATGTTCTCTTCTCCATTTTCACTCCTCTTCTTTTTTGAAACTCCTATTACACATATGTTGGCCAACCTGAAGTGACACTTCCTGTATTTTTTTTCACAAATTACCCTCTTTTTGTTGTTTTCTTGGTTATAAAGTAATATATATTCATTGTAGATAATTTGGGAAATAATTAAATGATTCAAATATCCTCAAGTTTGTGGGTAAAATTATATTCTAATAATGTGATATGTTATAATATAATATTTTTGCCTTTTACCAGCCCATTAACCTCTATTTTCATAACAATATGAGTGTTTTCTCTTTTCCAAAATTTGCCATAGTTATTTCTGGGTGTTTACAAGGAACAGTTAAGAGAGAAGTATATCTCTGGAAAACATAGATAGGATACACAGTGGTTTTATTGTTGGATTATTTATAATATTGAAAATTGGGGTCTGGCTGGTGTGGCTCAGTAGTTGAGCATCAACCCATGAACAAGGAGGTCACCAGTTCTAGTCCCAGTTGGGGCACATGCCTGGGTTGCGGGCTCGGTCTTCAGTGGGGAGGGGGGTACAGGAAGTAGCTGATTTTTTTTTCTGACCCAGGGGTGATTCTCTCTCATCATTGATGTTTCTCTCTCTCTCTCTCTCTCTCTCTCTCTCTCTCTCTCTCTCCCTTCCTCTCTCTGAAATCAATAAAAAAGAAAGAAAAATTGGGGAAAATATCTACCAATAAAGAAATAAGAAAATTATGGTATCATCTACAAATACTTTATAGTTCTTAAAAGTGATGTTTGTGGGCAATTTTTAATGATGTGAGATAATTTTTTGATGTAATAGTGAAAAAAAGAATACAAAATTGTATGTATCACATGATTTCAATGATGTAAAAAACATATTCAAATTAATGAGTGTGATCAGTGAGGGAAGAGATAGCAAATAACGCTTATTTTCTTCTTTGTACTTGTTGTGAGTTTGGTTTTATCCCTGACACGTTGATAGGAAAGGTTTCTATTCTAGAAACTCCACCTACTTCCTTAAAATTGGGGATTTAAGTCACACTTTGCACATTCTGTCCACTCAGCTTCCGGCGCACTTCCGCCTGCTCCCCACCACAGTGCCATCACTCGCTTCTGGGGCAGCCGCTCAGAGATGTCAGGAATGAACATTCTAGTTCTGTTTTTGACAGCACTTTGCAAAGCAGTATATATTGTGACATTTGCTCCTTTGTTGGTTTGAGAGCCGCTGGAGTGTTTTTGCCTGTTTTGAAACAACGGAACTCTGGTGTTTATTGGATTTGTGGGGGAGAATATGACATCTGTTTCGACTTCCACCTAATACAATTAATATTCAAAAGCATAGATGACTCCCGTCCTAGCCTCCCCTATTCCCCAGTGTCTTATGTCCATTGGTTATGCTTATATGCATGCATACAAGTCCTTTGGTTGATCTCTTACCCCCCTACCTCCCGCCCCCGAACCCTCCCCGGCCTTCCCGATGCATTTCCCACTTTCAATGGAAAAAAACCAAAACCCTTTGCTTTGGCTTTGTTTTGTTGGTTCTGTTTGCTTTTAATAGCTCTTTGCACAAATGTATTAGGTCTTGGTTTGACGTAGAGTCCAATACTATCTAGAGTAGTAATAGGTGGAGGAGTAGGACACTGCTGAGCCTTCTACGACCTGATAGGTCTTCCTCTGCCTCAAAATGTTCCGTCATTCCTTGTCGATGGGCACCGTTGTCACACGCACTAGTGATTTTAAAACTGGCTCCATATCAATAGAAAGGTACTTGACATACACATAAAACCCTTAAAAATGTGCAGAAGTTCCATTTATCCTTAAAACACACACACACACACAACACCATGATGGTCAATGCAGCGATACTTAGAGTAGTAACCTTGACCTTTATATCCTCACCTCCATGAGACTGTGAACAAATCAAGAACATGGTGGATGCTAATACGGCGCTTCCATGGGCCAGGCACTGTTTAAGTGCTTTAGATACATTTGTATTCACAACAAACCCGTGAGGGATATCCCTACTCTACAGGTAAGGAAACTGAGGCTCAGAGAAGTTAGCTGATTTGCTGAAGGTCACCGAGCCTTTCAACTCAGGTAGTCCAACTCCAGAGCCACGCTTTTCATCACTGTGCTCTGCTGCCTCAAGTCAACCATGGTCCAGAAGCACCAAAAGGGTGTTGTAGAAGGCTGGGCAATACATTCAGTCTGGTTCATTCTTCTTGTTAAAAATGTTCTTCGTTGTGCTTTTTTGGTTACCATTGCTTGCTCCTGAAGTCAGAACATTTTAAAGTGTTGCAATCATTCAGTTTTTCAGTTGGTATGAGGGTGCCACAGAAGAAGCCAACCCAGGCTCTGGGCTGGGGAGTGGTGGGGGGTGGGCAAGATCAGAGGCAGTGGGGATGGAGGGACGCAGGCAGACTTCATGCAAGGGCTGTTCGCATGGAGCCTTGAAACCATACAAAATTCACAAGGAGAGAATTCACAAGGACCTAGTGATGGTTCCTGAACACATGCTCTCTTTTTAAAATATATATATATATATATTGATCTCAGAGAGGGAGAGGGAGAGAGAGATAGAAACATCAATGATGAGAGAGAAACATCGATCGGCTGCCGCCTTGCACACCCCCTACTGGAGATCAGCCCCCAACCTGGGCATGTGCCTTTGGTCGGAATTGAACCCAGGATCCTTTAGTCCGCGGCAGGCGCTCTATCCACTGAACCAAACCGGCCAGGGCTGAACACATGCTCTTTTATTCAGTCATAGTGTCCCAGCCCTCTTGGAGTCTCTCAGCAGCTGAGTCAGCATCATTTTTCTGGGGGGAGAGGTTTCTGGGTACAACAGACTGAATTCCACAGTCACCGTGGGGGCTCCCCTACTCTTCCAGAGATAAAGTTTCCTCCCGCTCAGGTCACCGTCGTCTCCATGACACCCATGGTTTGAGGTGGGGGGATGGGGTACCAAGACCCCATCCAGGCTAATACATTTGTGCAAAGAGCTATTAAAAGCAAACAGAACCAACAAAATAAAGCCAAAACAAAGTCAGACATCCCTCTTGCAATCCAGGACCACTGGCTCCTGGCCGCTCACCTGCCTGCCTGCCTGGGGGTATGGGGTACTTCAGAAGCAACCCTGGAAATTTTCTGTTGCGGGAAATGACTGCACTCCATGCAGAGGTGGGATGGCATAGGTGTCAAAAGGGGGCCCCCCAAGGGGAGTCTGAGTCCACAGGAAGAGACCCCCCCCCGGGGCCCATGCAATGGCCCTGCTGAGATTAGACCTGAGATAAGGGTCGGTTTCACACATGGTCAGGCGCTTCCTGTGCACTGAGCTGCCACAGGAGCATCTCAGCCTCTGTGGACGCCATGGCAACTGGAGGCAGTGTTCACAGAGATGACACCGAACTGCCTTTGCCATGCTCCTTGCTATACCATCAACTCAAAGCAAACCAGAGGCGCCTGCCCCCTCCCCCCCGCCCCCCAGGAGAGCTGTTCCCATCTCCCAGGTCACGAACACACTGCCCTCCTCTTGGCCACTGGTCCTCAGTCACTTCCTTCTGCACGTTCCTAGGGTAGCCGGCTGGAGTCTCCCCCAAACTGGGGAAGGGAGGCCCATGCTTCCCAGGTCCTGGGGCCTTGCCCTCACCCGCGTGAAGGGTAGATTAAAACCTGAACTTTCCTCGTGGCTAAAAGGGAGAGAGACCCTCCCCTGCCCCTTTGCAGAGCGTTTCTGTGAGAAACCAAGTGTTTGTGAACCCTTCCTGCGGCCCTTGGAGGTGCAGGTAAATATTTGTAAAGGCGAAATTGCCATGTTTACCGTCAAGCAACGCCACAGGGATCTAAGCAGGGCCCTGCCATATGTAGGTGGGGTACCATGCTGCCGCCCCCTCCCCCTCGCAGAGCTGGGCCAGCAGACAGCAAGGGTCATGAGGGGTGTTCCACTTGGGCAGGAAGTTGGGTGAAGAGATTACATCAGCTCTCAGCTCTCACCTTGGTTGGTCCTTCAAAGACAGAGGTGACTCACTCACTACCCATGTGTTGTTTACAAGAGGGGCTCTTTCCAGGATGCTGGCCAGTGCGGTGGGTCTGAGGGGCGGGCAGATGAGTGGAGGCACCCGGAGAATTCTGTGGACCCCCCCTTTACTCGATCTCTGGTATTCCCTTTCTTTTTCATCTGTGGGTACAAGCCAGAAAGGACCAGGGCTGCTGCTCTCAGCTGAAAGGTTGCTTTCAGGCTTGTTGCTGCTCAGGGCTGCATTTGTGACCACGTCCTGGAGACACCGCAACCCCCTCTGCTCACACTGTGACGGGCCATGAGCCACTCGGGTAACTCATGGTCTGACCCAAACTGTTCACGCTTGGCCTTGGAGGGGGCCACGGGCGCTGGTGTTTCGGGCACTCCCAGAGTCACACAAAAGGCAAAAGTCGGATTTTCAAGCCCTGACTCAGAAAAAAAAATGTAGGTCCCTGAGTCTGTGCTTAGACCTAGTCCCTTCTTACTCACTCTCTCTGAAGACAGGAAAGTTCAAGCCCCTCAACGTTCCTGCTTCTTTAGCAGGAGACCTCCAAGGTTCTGGTGATTGATTCCGTAATCCTCCTGGAATGAGAAGAATTACGATAAAAAAGCACTTATAATTTTATTATTTATTTACTTACTTATTAATTTAAAAATATATTTTTTATTGATTTCAGAGAGGAAGAGAGAGGGAGAGATAGAAATATCAATGATGAAAGAGCATTATTGATCAGTTGCCTCCTGCAGCCTGGGCATGTGCCCTTGGCCAGAATTGAACCTGGGGTCCTTTAGTCCTTAGGCCGATGCTCTATCCACTGGGCCAAACTGGCGAAGGCAGCACTTACAGTTTTAAATAGACACAATTTATTATGTACCATGTAATAAGATATGTAATAAGAATTTCTGTGGAAGGAATTCCTTTTCAAATGCAGGAGGTGGGCTTTACTATTTGACTGAGTCTGTAATATGCTTATCTGAGGAGAAAGCATCCAACTGTAATGAAATTATTGACCCAATAATTTTCCCACTTTGGAAGTTGAGATTTTTACACAGACATTTTCTTCAGTGCTTAAAAAAAAAATAATGTGCAGTATCCTGAAATCTTTATTGTAACTTTATGATTATAAAAGTAATACATATATAGTGCCATTTTTCATGCAGAAGTTTTAATTTTTATGTATTCAGACTATCAATCTTTTCCTTTATGGTTTGTGCATTTTATACTTTATGGTCGATTGCACAGATGGCGCGATCTTTCCACTCCTTGCTTTCCTGCATCTGTGCAATGTCTGTACAGCTCCTCCTGTCAGGAGGTGGTACTATCGCTACCCTACTGGACTCTCAGTACCTGCTTTGGCCAAGGGAATGCAATGGGAGTGAGGCTATGGGAGCTCTGAGCTCAGAGGCCTGGAACTCTGCCAGCTGCCAGGTACATGAGCTCAAGCTAGCCTCCTGGACGATGGACATGTGGCCCAGACACCCTCTGACCCAGTCCCCAGCTAACCTAACAGCCAGCCACAGTTACACGAATGAGCCCAGCAAAGACCTAAAGGCCTGCCCCACTAAGCCCAGACTTAACTGCTCAACTGCAGAATGGTCCATAGGGAAAGCTGGTTGCTGCTTTAAGCCACTGAGTTTTGGGCGGGCTTGTTAGACGGGAACATTGAAGCAGCACATGTTTTGCTAAAGAGGTCAGCAGTAGAGGCCTTCACCTTGAGATCAGACAGGCTCTTCTATATTCTCTTACCAACGTCTCTCCATTCCACTGCCTGGAATTAATTAATTAATCTGGAATTATTTTTTTTTTATTGTATGAGGTAGAGGCCTAATGTATATCTGCTCATTTCTACTTTTTGAATGTTTGAAATAGTTCATAATAAATGAAAACCATGAGAAAGGAAATATAGAGTTACTAACAAAAACTTAGAGAACTACCACAAAAATAAAAACAAGACTTCACCCCCAATCAATAAGACAACTCAGCAAGAACCACTTATAACTTGAAATATTTCCTTCTAGGTTTTTTTTGGGTGGAATTGAAATCAAATTGTTTTCCATTTTTCTCACTTAGCATGGCATTGTACTTCCCTATATCATTCCAATTCTCTAGAATAATTTGTAATAACCACATACAGTTAGTCACACAGGCTTACCTTCAGCTCTCTCTCACTGTCCAGTAAGAATGCTGGTAGAACATTGAATATTCTTGCATGCATATGCCTGATTAGTTCTTTAGGGTTATATCTAGAAATGAAGTTCCTGGGTCAAAAGATATGAACAATTTTAAGATCTAAAATATAGTTAGAGAAAGACACTCTCTAGAGAGGGAGCAGGTATTCACGCACCTCCGTCAGCTGTGGATGAGAGGTCCATCCATCTGCACGCACATCCTCCTGCTTTTGCTGAAATACATGAGTCAATTCAATCTCAGCTGATCCATTTAGTCAGAACGGGTCACATGCTAATGAGAATGCAAAATGTGGAAGAAGCACTTGCCAAGCAGAGAAGCCTGTAATGATTTATTAACACTGTAGCTGCAGTTCCTGAATGGTCTATTATGTCGACGGAGTTTTGTAGGTGTTGAACCATAGCTGTATTCCAGGAATAGATCCCACTTGGTCATGGTATATACTCCTTTTAATATGCTGCTGAATTTGATTTATTCGTGTTTTGTGGAGGATTTTTGAATAAATACTCATAAGGAATATGGGTTTGTAGTTTTCTTGTCTCTTAATCTGGCTTTGGTATTCAGATAACGCTTGTTCAGAGATTGAATGAGTAATCAAAAATCTCTGAATCAAGGAAAGTCCTGGACCCTGTGGCTGAAGTGGTGAGTTTTACCAAACATATAAAGAAGAATCAACACCCATCCTTCTTAAACTCTTCTAAAAAACCAAAGAGGAAGGAACAGTTTCTACCTCACCTCTATGAGATAAGCATATCCCAATACCAAAGCCATCCAATCTGTGGTATTTTGTTACGGTAGCCCTAGCAGGGCTTTTTGCCTCCTTCCCTGTTGGTGTGTCCTGGTTGCTGGCTTCTTCAGCTCCAATTTTGGGATAGATAAGGGAAAACGAAAACCCAGGTAACTCACCACTGTGTACTTCCTCTAGTCCTGTGATCTGTAATCAGTCTTTCTTCCTCTCTCCACCTTTCAGTCTTCCTATGTTTGTCTTATCTATAACATCCTGGGTTTTCAGTTGTACTTAGAGAAGGGAACAGGAAAAGGATATTGACTCCATCTTCTCAGAAGTGGACGTCTCCTTAGGTGCTCGCTTTTTTGTTGCTGGAAGGACGGGGTCACTGGAGAGGTCGAAGGCGCAAGACAGTGAGGGGCCCGCTGATGGAAGCCGACATGAGGGCAAGGGGCAGGTTGACACCTGAAGGCCGGAGAGGGGAATCAGCCCTGGGCAGGGGCAGGGTAAGAGCACATGGTAAACATGGAGCTAGGAATGGCAGCGGGTGCGGACAAACGAGAATGAGATAGAATGCCCAGCTTTACGCCACTGGCTTCGTCTCCTCCATGAAGGAGGAGCTGAGTGGTGAATGAACATGGAAGAGGTGGGATGAGGGGCTGGAGAAGGAAGATGGAGGCTTGGACCAGCTGTGAGTGGTTTCAGAGAAACCTCCCCTTGTTCTTGTGTGGAGGGCTGGCCATCAGCAATGATGGCAACTGCTGTCGCTCACATTTACTGCAGTGTGCTGCATGCCCGTGCCGGTCCTCCCCGCACTCCAGAGAGCCATGTGTTCTTGCTTCCCACTTGGTGGTGAGGAAGCCAAGCCTTGCAGATATGAAGTAACAAGCATTTCATGGCCTGAAGTGGCAGAGCCAGGACTTGACACTGAAGACCATGAGTCTGTGGAGTCTTCACCCCTGGGTGAATGTCTCTAGAGGCTGAGCATCCATACAGAAGTGGAACTGCTAGATAGAATCAGGGTTCCTTGAGGCAGAGGTGCCAGAAGGGCAGTGTGTAGAGTGTATTGGGACCAGATGGACTGAGGTAGTGACCATGTGTCTGGCTGAAGGAAGAATTAAGTCAAGACGATATGAGGCCCTGACTGGTTTGTCTCAGTGGTTAGAGTGTTGGCTCACGGACTGAAGGGTCGTGGGTTCGATTCTGGTCAAGGGCACATACCTCGGTTGCAGGCTCCACCCTGAGGGAGGCAACCAATCGATGTATCTCTCTCACATCGATGTTTCTCTCTGCCTCTCAACCCCTCCCTTCCACTCTCTATAAAAATCAAAGGAAAAAATATCCTTGGTTGAGGATTAACAAAAACAAGACAAAACAAAAAGACAGCATGGGGCTGATAATAATTATCTATAATAATAAAAGCATAATATGCTAATTAGACTGAACAGCCAAACGACCTTTTGGACAAAGCTGGGGCTGCGAGGACTGAGCCCCTTGCACGAATTTCATGCATCGGGCCTCTAGTAATTATAATAATAATAAAAATAGCAGGTCCAAGCTGCCAGAGATCTTGATGGGGTGGAAAACAGGAGGGAGTGATGTACTGAGGGAGGGTAAGAGGAGGTGGAAACAGTAGGATGTTGTGGTCAGAGAGGGAGATGCTAAGTTAAAGATTTCTTGGTAAGGCAGATTCTGGAGGTGACAAGGTTTGTAATGTGGGTGGCTGAAGGGTGGGGAGGACAAAGAATTTGAGGTCAAGAAACCCAAGGGCGGAAGGGTAGTGCACCTTTTTACACAGCTGGTCCCTGGGGGGAGATGGAATTGTTAGACGGGATCAAGTTCGCTGACACGTGTGAAAGCACTTGGTTCAAGCCATCACAATGGGCGCAGGGATCATTGCAGTGAGGACAACAGTGGGAATTTATAACCCAGGAATGGGTGGGGGCAGTGCATGGAAAATTACTACAAGGAAACACCCAGGATGAGGGGGTTGTTCTGGCGAAAGCAAGGTACCAGGATTCTTGCTGAGGCTGGTGAGGGCAGTGGCAGAGCCTGAGAAACCCAGTCGGGGCTAAGGGTGATCAGATATCGAGGATGGAAGCTCTTACTACAACCACTCTGCAGGGTTCTTGATAAAAACCGAATTTTACAAAGAAGTGCCCTGATGTATGGGCCTAGGAGAAGGTTCAGGAGCCTGATTCAAGTTTGATCAAGCAAAGAACCTTTGTTAAACAGACTTAGAATCCAAAATAGGAGCTGTCAGACCAGGGGGTGAATCCGGAGGGGGTGCGGGAGTGGGGGAGGGGCACAGCAAATGTCATGATGCTCAAAGAGAGGAGTGTTATGAGCACAGCTTGGAAGGGAAATCAGGGTAAAAGGGTTCTGATACTGTTCCTCACATCTGCCTTATTCACCCCCAGAGTTCCGGGGGTACCTCCATGTGGTAAGCCTGGTGCTGGGGACATTGGAACTCCGAGGAAATGACAGTCCAGGGCGGGGAAGGCAGACACGTGAGCCCACTTACAAAACGGTGGTAACAGCTACTTGGAATCAGGGAGAGTGACTGGTCTGGTCTGAGGGAGAAGCTGGGGTGCAAGAGCAGGAGGTGATGTTTAGGTTACCCCGAGGGACATATAACAGGTGGCACTATGGATCCGTGGCAGGGAAAGGCTGAGCTGAGAGAGAGCCTGGTGGTCTGGTGTGGGGAGCACAGGAGCCACGCATTGGGGTGAGAACTGGCAGGGGTCTCCCAAGCCAGTGGAGGTCATGGCCCCACCTTATTCTGAGTGTCCTACGTGGAGGGGGGTGACAGGGAACAATCAGATTTTAGAAAATGTGAAAAAGCAGAGGACATGAGCATAGCACAGTGGATTCAAGTATATAAAATGCATTGCTAGCCCGGCCGGCGTGCCTCAATGGTTGGGCGTCAACCTATGAAGCAGGAGGTCACGGTTTCATTCCCTGTCAGGGCACATGCCCAGGTTGAGGGCTCAATCCCCAATATGGGGCATGCAGGAGGCAACTGATCAATGATTCTCTCTCATCATTGATGTTTCTCTCTCTCTCTTCCTCTCTGAAATCAATAAAAACATATTTAAAAAAAAACCAAAATGCATCACTAGACTGGCACATGTCAAAATAAACAGGTTCAGAGAGGAAAGTCCGTGTTGGGAAGTTCCCTTTATGATGGCCAGCATATTGTTTTTGTAACAAAATGTGGTTAAAAAGAAAAGGGAACAAGCATGGGTTACCAGAATCACATTTTCCTGGCTGGAAAGAAGTCACAAGAAAACAACACAGGAGGAATATTTTACATTCCCTGTCTCTCCTCTCAGCCCCAGGGCGCGGCTGCTCAGTGGGACTTCCTGGTCTACCCCCAGAAGGATTAGGGACAAAGAGCAAATAGACTCTTTGTCCCTAATGGACTCTAATGGACTCTTATGGGCAGGCAGCGGGTGTGGCAGGAAGGAGATGACTCTAAGCACCCCCACCCTCACACAGAAATCCACTTGCCTAAAGAGCAGGTGGGGACCAAGAAAGGCCGAGGGCTCTTCCAGGTAAAAATTGGCTGAAAACAGAGATGTGGCAGCTTGACGCAAAAGAGGATCCCAAGTTGGGAGATAGCTTGCCAAGGGCTGTTTCAGGGCAATTGGCAACATGTGACGATGGACCAATGGACCGTGCATCTGATGGATAAGTTTCCTGATTTCCATCATTGTTCTGTGGCTACACAAAAGAATGTCCTTGTTCTTAGGAAATACACCCTGAAGTGTTTAGAAAGTATGCAGGACATGATATCTACCACTTCCTCCCCATTGTCCAGGAAAATAACGCATATATTAGACATGGAGGGGGAGGAGAATGATAGCACAAGGGGCGGGGGGCAAATATTAAGACTGGGTGTATCTGGACCTTCCATCCTTCTCGGCACCCAGCCAATGCCACGTGACCCGGAAGAACCCCTCAGCACCCACAGGATTTTGCCAGATAATAAGTAGTATTGGTATTTTAAGACAGCAAGCTTTCGGTGTTTCTTTTGTTACTGTAGCAAATGACAACCATACCCTAAGCTGGTCATGTGAATGAGACAGGAAATATAAAGTCTAATGGATTAGATCATGTGATCGTTGCTTAAGGCTTATCTGACTGAGTCTGAACCAGGTTATTCACCCCACAAGGACTCAGGACATCCCTGATCATTGTTCCCCTTGTTAGGATGAACTATTCCTAATCTCTCCTGCTTGGACATGTTTCTGAAATATACACTGTTATAAGCCTTTTCCCATAGCTTGGGACGGACAGCTGGTGTCTGCAAGATAAGGACTCCTCTCTGCCTGACTGACCTGTGCACTCTCCTCCCTTGCCTCCCTGGACTGACTCGTGCCCTCCCCTTCATTCCTTCTGCTTGACCATCTGGCGCACCCACACCCTGACCCTATGTTGCATACTTCTACCCTACATAAGAGAACCTAACCATCCCCATGGGGCTGACACCGACACACTGTTTTCAGCCCGTGGTGAGAGAATGCAATACAATTTCTTAAACTCTCGCAGTGTCTTTCAGTGCAGACCTAACACCCCTGTCTACAGCTTCCTCTGCGATGTCAGCGCTGGGCCCAATGGCTTCCTGTTGTAAATGGAGGAACTGAGACCTGGGGAGGGAAAATGACCTGCTCAGGCCACGGAGGACTGAACTAGACTGAGGATCAGGACTCCTCAAATCCCCTCCTCATTTTCCTTGGTCATAATTAGAGACATGGGCTTTTATTGACTGATCCCCAGATGTCACACATTCTTTGTGCGGTATAAGTATCTCTGAACCCTCCCCAAGGCTCTACATCCTCTGTCGTGAATACTGAGGTCAATATCCACCTCCCAGATGAGGAAACCAAGGCTGAGAGAACATGAAGGGTTGCCCATGTCCACATAGCTAAGAAAAGTGGAGCTGGAACACATATATCATAACAAATAAATAAGTATTCCCACATTGGAGATACTTGACCAGCACTTATTGACAGCAGCCTGTCATCAAAAGTTTAGAGACCTGACCAACCAGCATGGCTCAGTGGTTGAGTGTTGACCTATGAACAAGGAAGTTAGGGTTTGATTCTCCGTAGGGGGCATGCAGGAGGCAGCTGATCAATGATTCTCTCTCATTATTGATGTTTCTATCTCTCTCTCCCTCTCTCTGCCTCTCTGAAATCAATAAAAAAATAATTTTTAAAAAAAGTTTAGAGAACTTTGCTTTCCATCCTATCTTGCTGCTCCCCACCTGTGCGGGGACAGGGATGCCTCTGCTTAAGGATCTGAGCTGGGGACCCAAGCACCCCCTTCCTCTCTCAACTGCCTTGCATTCTGCCCACACTCACTTTCATGCCTCTGCTTCCCTTCTCCATGAGTTGATCTCTCTGCAAAGCGCCTTCGAATTGCTGAGGTTCCTTCTCTCCTTCACTCCACGGGACCTGAAAACAGAGCGGATAACAACTTTAACGTCGTGCAAGTAGTTACAAGGCAACTCAAGGAGTCTTGGTGTCCACTCTTCCTGATCTCCATCTCGATGGGCTGATTCTACCCTCCCAGATCCCCTTCTTTCACAGAAGCCCTCTTCTTTTTGCTCTTTGTGCTCATGCATGAGTACACACCTGGATCCTCAGCTCTGGAACCACGGCTCCAAAGCCACAGTGCCCAATGAACTTTGTACTACTCCTATCTCTACTGCATTGACCTTTAACTTCCTCAAGGGAGAGAAAGTGAATACAGCTCAAATTTTCAGTTTTCTTACAGAGCTGATTTTATAACAGTTGACACAATAACCTTTCATGAAGCATTTACAGCTTGTCAATTTTGAGAGGGAGAACATGGGTTATGACTGCAATGCAAAGGTGAACAGCAAAGATGAAGATTCCAATGGATCTTGATAAACTGGGCTGCCGAACTGAAACCAACAAGATGAGATTTCATAGGAAAGAAAGTAAATTCATGCTCTCATACTTAAAACATCAGTCATGCACAAAGAACTAGATGGTAAGATCTGGGATGGAAACCAGTTCAGGGGAAACAACTACTTTGTGACCACGTCAAAAGTGGAAAAGACTTACCTTACAACTAGGACAATAAGAACCAACCCTGTGACACTTTTCTGGAAAATTGATTGCAAAGATCTGAATATCTCTGGACTTAGAAAACAAATGAAGTCTACTTCCCTTTCCCCACTCTCCCAATACTTGGGGAGAATCAAAAGAATACAATGGATAAATTACTTCTGGGTGAAAAATAACAACCAGTTGGGGCACATATACAACGATGGCCATACATATAACTTGGTAGCTCCTTCATACTAAGTAGCTGGTCAAATGCTCTAGATGTGGGTGGTTAGAAGTGAGGTCTAAATTCTGATCTCGGTTTTCAGATGCTCCTCTGTTTTCAACATCTGTTGTCTAGTTCTTGGGTCTCAGGCTAGTTAGAGATTGGCTGGCCTGAACGAGGGCACACTTCCTTTGTAAATTCATAGAAGAAAGCAAGTTCCCAGTTACTAGAAGAATGCAAAAGGGCTGGATGGCTTTCTGTTGGCCTATCACAGGGAGGTATTGCCACATCGAAATGACCATCTAAAGAGTCTTTCAACCTCCAAAAGGGTCAAATGTGGAACTAAAAGTCATGAGTGAGTTTTGATCCTAGTCTTGCAACATTCAATAGTCGTCAAGAAATTCTTGAAATAAAATTTCAAATATTAAAAATAATAGATGCCATGAGGACAGCTTGGGATCAAGTGTCTGGATAGAGAAGGAGTAAAGTGATGGATGGTGATTGGATGACCAGCTCCAGGAAGGATGGAAATTGTGACCAGGGTGTCTGTATTAGTTTCTTATTGTTGCTGTAACAAATCAACACAAATTTATTTTCTTGCAGTCGTGGAGGCCACAAGTCTAAAACGAATCTTATGAGGCTAAAATCAAGGTGTTGGCAGGCCTTGTTCCTCCTGGTGGGTCCAGGGGAAAATCTGTTTTTTGTCTTTTTCAATATCTCTTGGCTGACATATTCCTTGACTTGTGACTCCCCTCACTCCAGTCTCTGCTTTTGTTGTTGCATTGCCTTTCCTTCTTCAGTAGTCAAATCTCCCTCTATCTTCCTCTTTCTTACTTGTGACTACATTTAGGTTGTATGAGTTCTTTGTGAGTATCGGATAAAAGTATTTTTTTTTATCAGATATGTGTTTTGCAAATATTTTCTCCTGGTCTATTTCCTGTCTTTTAATTTTCTTAATGTTATCTTTGGAAGTGCAAAAGTTTTGAATTTTGATGAAGTCCATTTTCTCACTTTTCCCCCATTTATGAACCATGCTCTTGGTATTGCATTTGGCAAATCTATGCCTCGCTCAAAGTCTGAAGATTTTCTTCTATGTCTTCTTTTAAATGTTTGTTTTGGCTCTTCCATCTAAGTGTGACTTATGTTGAGTTAATCTTTGTGTGTAGTGTGAGGTGAGGGTCTAAGTTGATCTGTCCCATACACATACTATTTTATTATTAAACATTCTCTGTAATGTTAATATTGATAAGAACTTAATATTCCATTTCATGAATATACTACAAACAGTGGGGTCCTCATGTTTAACCACTGTCTCTCAAAATGAGCAAAAAAACAGAAAAATGAACAAAGAAATAAAAAACCCCAGCCCTGATTTGTAACATTGCCAATTTCCCTGGTGTAAATACGCTAACCATGTCCAGTTCCAAGATACCAATGCTATATGATTTATTATGGCATTGGGAAAGAGATCACGTAATTGGTTTTTGTGGCTGCTACATGCCAGCCGCAGAACATCATTACTGGATCTATTTGACCAATCCCCTGGGGTTTTCTGTTTTTTGTTTGCTTCTTTTTTGTTCCCCCTTTTATCTTCAATATATAAAAGGTGTCCAAGAAAGCAGGAAGCAGCAGTCCATTTTATCCACTGCTTTAAATGAATGCCGGCCCTCCAGGAAGTGTCTAGTTCTCTCTCAGAACAGGCACAGCTGTGGGCAACATCCTTGCAGCCTTTCTGTTGTCACATTTAGTAATGCCATTCTATTTACTTTCAGGACAACACCCAGCCTTGCTTCCTGGTGAAAATAAAGGAAACCTGAATTTTGACAAAACAGAAGTACGAAGCTGCTTGAACTTCTGCAATTTTGCAAAGACACATATTCAGAATTGAAGTTACCAGGGTGACTTCTCCTTTTTCTCTCCTCGGGAGCCAAGTAGTGAAGTAAGCAAGCCCTGCAGGGCTCAGCAGTCACCCTGACAGACCCCAGTGATGTCAAGTGTGAATGGCCACAGCATCAGCTTCCTGAAGGTGTCCTGGGCATCACAGTAATACAAGGAAATCACTGAAGTGTGACACTGTTTCAAAGAAAAGGCACTCAAACTTCCTTTTCAGAAAACGTTGTTAGAAGTAAAAATAAAATATGGAGGCCACTCTGGGGCAGCAGCTCCTCATAGGGTTAAGTTATTAAATCCCCATTTGCAGCTCTGCGGCAATCCACCCAGTTTGTTCCACTGTTACCAGGCAGAAAGAGGCCTGGGAGACCCAGGAGGGGTGAGCAGTAGGAGTTGTGGGGACAGGAGGGTTCTGAGCAATTAGTACTACCTGACAAGGACTTTATCTCAAGTCTTTATAACTCCCACTATTTTAACTACACTTTTCTATTAATGTGAAAAGTGAAGTTCAGAGGGATGTTACCCAGGGTCTCCTGGCATGTAAATACCATCTTAGAAAGCCTGTGCTCAACGTGTGAGTCACCTCCTGATAGAAAACTCAAACTCAATATATTTTTTAAATATATTTTTATTGATTTCAGAGAGGAAGGGAGAGGAAGAGAGAGAGAAACATCAATGATGAGAATCATTGATCAGCTGCCTCTTGCACACCCCACACTAGAGATGGAGCTCACAACCCGGGCATGTGCCCTGACCAGGAATTGAACCGCAACCTCCTGGTTCATAGGTCGATGCTCAACCACTGAGCCATGCTGGCCAGTCTCAACTTCAATATTTGTTGGTGGCCTTTTGCTCTTGACCATCTGCCAGCTCATCCCTCCCACCCCGGATGCCGCCTGGCCCCCCATGCACACTGTGGAAATCCTACCCAACATTTTGGTTCCCAGAGGGTGTCATGTTTCAGGGTCTCCACTGACACCAAACCCTCACTCTGAAATGCTCATCTCAAACTTGTTCCTTTTCAGAAACAACTTCTCATCTTCTTTTCTCTGACTCTCTTTCCTCAACTTTCCCCCTTGCTCTTCCCTCCCCTCTTCCCTCTCTTTCTTCACTTTTTTTTTTCACAAAGAATAGATTTTCTTATGATGTGTGTGTTTGTTTTTTATTTTTTAAAAAATATATATTTTATTGATTTTTCACAGAGAGGAAGGGAGAGGGACAGAGAGTCGGAAACATCGCTGAGAGAGAAACACCGATCAGCTGCCTCCTGCACACCCCCGCACCCCACTGGGGATGTGCCCGCAACCAAGGTACATGCCCTTGACCGGAATCGAACCTGGGACCCTTTAGTCTGCAGGCCGACGCTCTATCCACTGAGCCACACCAGTCAGGGCTGTTTGTTTTTTAAAGGATAGCACTGAAAGAGGGCACAGATGAAAATGAACATCACCCTTTCTGGTGGCTTTGTCCAGTGTCAGTCTAGTTAAGCTGGACTGACATTTCCCAGAAGCCCTTGCTTGTAGGGGTCCAGGTGAGTGTCCGCCAGGAGAGATCATTAGCGAGCATCTGTAAGAGTGAAGCAACAATGTCGTGCTCTGAAGATGCAAGCAGGCGCCGGGCCGTGGTGGCTTCCACGCACTGTGGTCCACCTGCTGGGCAGCACCTGGCCCCACAGCGACTGCAGGTCCCGCTGCTCCTGAGTCCTGGGCTGGGCGCCTGGCATCAGCATGGGTAAGGGCAGCTTCCCTGCAGGTCCCTATGCACACGCTTTGTCCTCATGAGGCCTAATTGTCCATGTGCATAGCGGTTAGTCCTGCCAGGTTCCACTTGGTCCTCGCTGTTGTCCCCATCTAGCTTTTCTCCCTGACTGCCTGTGTGGCTGAGCCACACAGATTCCCTCCCAGTCCTGGATGCCAGGCGACAGCCCGCACAGACTCGTGCCAGCTCCCACAACCGCATACACTCCAGCTTCTTAGCAAGTCCTTAGTCCAGAGTAGCTTAGTTCTCAGTTCACGGAGTCCCTCCCACTCAGTACTTTTTCCTCAGTGCCCCGAGGCCGAAAGAAGCACCAAACTGTTCCACTTATTAAGTGGTTAGATCCAAACAACTTAAGTGCTTTTGTGTAGAGCTGTTTGAAAATACAAATGGAAAGAAAACATAATATTTGATTATATTTTTAATTAATCAGTGTCAGTGGGATATGTACACCTGTTGGACACAGCCCCATTCACAAATCTTGGAATCCCCTGGACACTGTCACCCTCAGTTCCTGCTCCCCACGGCTTTCTCTCAAACCACTGGAAACCGCTCTGCAAAGATATAGCAACTTTGAAAGGAATGTACTACAGTCTAATATTGAAACTAACTGTAAACTACCTCAAACTCGTAGTTCCTGGGATGTCCAAGAACTGGTTCTCAAAGAGATATTTGTACCTTCATATTTATGGCAGCATTATTCACAATAGCTAAAACATGAAAGCAAGTCAAGTATCCATTGATGAATACGTGGGTAAGCAAAATGTAGTATATACGTACCATGGAATATTATTCAGCCGTAAAAAGGAAGGCGATTCTGATGTAGGCTACAACATGGATGAACCTTGAGGACATTACGGTCAGTGAAATAGCCATTCAGAGAAAGACAAATACTGCGTGATCCCACGATTCCATGAGGGCCTGGGGGTCGGTGGGAAGTGAGAAGTTATTTTTTAATGAGTACGGACTTTCAGTTTTCCAAGATGAAAAGAATTCTGGAGCTGGATGGTGGTAATGGTTGCACATTATAAATGTATTTATACTACCACTTAACTGTGCATTTAAAAATGGTTTAAGATGGCATATTTTATGTGTATCTTACCACAAAAAACACACAGAAAAAAGAAAATAAAATAATACACATTAAAAACCCCAGAATGGGACTTTGGCTTTGGGTCATTCCATTTTCCCCATTCATCTGCTAACAGGTCATTTCCATCCCTTGGCTATTGTGATAATTCAGTAATAAACAAGGGGACACAGATTTCTTTTGAGATCATGATCCTTTGGATATATATCCGGAAGTGGGGTTGCTGGGTCAAGAAAAGCCTAGAGCAGTGTGACCTCCTTCTCCCCAGACAAAAGTTTGCTAAACCTTCGTGGTGCCAGTTTCTTTGCACAAAGACAACCGGCAAACATAGCAGGTCCCCGCTCAGCCAGTGTTGCTCAGTGATTGAGCATCAATCACTTGAACCAGGAGGTCACAGTTCAATTCCCAGTCAGTGCCCAGGTTGCTGGCTCAATCCCCAGCATGGGGCATGCAGGAGGCAGCCGATCAATGATTCTCTCTCATCATTGATGTTTGTATCCCTCGCTCCCTTTCCCTTCCTTTCTCTGAAATCAATAAAAACATTTAAAAAAACACATAGTAGGTCCCCACCTGAATGGAGGGTGGCTTGATAAGAGCATGTCTAAAAAGAGAGAGGCCAGCCCAGTGGTGTCACTGTGTTGTAGGTGGGGTGCCCAGTCCTGGGTGCTTTCTGACTGGTGCATGCCTTCCTCCCCTTGGCTGTCCTGGCACCATAGGCTCCATGGCTGCCCCACCCATCCCATCTGGGCTCTGTTGGTGTCCCTGTGTCTGTCCACCTCACTGAGCAGAGGGTTCTTCGAGAACAGACTTCCATCCTGTACCTGTGTCTCTCAGGGTTTGCTTTGACTGGAGCAGGTCCTCAGTTGCCATGTGGGATTGAATTGATTTGCACAAGCAAAAATGGGGAAAACGGGCAAGTTCAAGTGTATCTGTTCCGTAGAATTCAGTGCAGACACCAAAACAAAGCTTTGAGATAATTTATTGGCTTGGAAGAGCAATCACACATACTACTACTTAAAAACAACAAGCAGAAAGGTGAGTACCGAAGTCCATCTTTGTTATAATCATAAACACACACCAGAGAAAAAACAAATGAAAAGAAAGTATACAAAAAAACATGCACCGGTTGCCTGTAGGCAGTGGGATTTGTGGGTGATTTTGATGTCCGAGTTTTTTCCCCTTTGCATTTTAAAGCATTTCTAGAAACAATTTTTATTTTTGGAAAAGGATTTTTAAGGAAATACAAATCTTAGAAATAAGGGAACAGAGCCATGATAAATGGGAGGTCCTTGGTGAGCGGTGAAGTGTTAGAGACATTTAGGATAAATAAGCTTGAGTTTAGGGCCCTCTCAACCTCCTACATCAAGACAGAGTCCCGACCCCATGCTGCCTGTAGACAGTCTCCTGTCTTCCAGCCTCAACGCCATCAGCTCACACACTGGTCGTTTTTCTGATGATGGGCGCAAGGTGGGAGCCAGAGATCCAGAGGAAGAAAAGGAAGCCGGTCTCCTTTGGCCTGTTAGTAATTTCTGCCATAAAGTCATCCGAATCTCCTGCCCCAGCATCCGACTGACAGGGAAGGGAGATTCCAGAAATATTCAGAAAGAAAGGAATGGTCATGGGAATAATGACTCCCTCCCTTCTATGGCTGTTTCCACAAGTACACACATTACCCACACGGTCTGTGTGGAGACCACTGCCTGAACTGTTATTTGTGGATACAAAAATCATCCTTAAGGGAAGTTCCACTGCCAACATCAGTTTCCCAATCCTATTTCCCATTAGATCTCAAGTTCTTCCATCACGAGTTCTATGTTTCTCAGGGTTTCCAGGAGCCCAAACCCTGCAGTGGGGTGGGGGTTGCAGTGGAGGCAGCTGCTGGCTCCTGAATGCTCCAGCCTCTGAGCCAGGTCAACGGTGGGAAATCACTATCTGCAAGTTCATTGGTGGTGGGGATAGAGGAGAGGGGATGCTCAGTGGCTTTGTTTACAAATGTGAATGTTCACAAATCTGAAACCCTGTTTGGGCCCAAGCCCTGCACTGGCACCCTTTGTCTGGTCTTCTGGAATGTTCTCCAGTTCACTCATTTATTTCCAGGGAGAAGTTCATGGAGAAAACTCAAGCCCCAGAGGTGATTTAGTCTAGACCACCTCAACCCTAGGGAGTGTCCGTCTTGCCACGCTGTGCCTATGGTCCAGGTTTGGCAGGGACAGCCCAGTTGCCTCCTCTCCACCAGCGGGCCTGCCAGGCCCCTCTTGCAGGGGCCTTAGTCAGAATCCATTAGAGAGCTCCTGCTCCGCGGTGGAGGGGGACATGGAGCTGGTCCTCTCCAGACTCTCGGTGCGGAGGAAGGGGAGCCATTTGGCCAGGGGCACAACCAGGAGACTGTGGAACAGCTGGCGCAGGTACTTGCGGAACCTCTCACCCACAAAGACATAGATGATGGGGTTGATGCAGCAGTGCGTGTAGGCGATCACCTCCGTCACCTGGATGGCCAGGTCCAGCTGTTTGCTCTGCTTACACTCATCAACCAAAAAGGCGCCTTGAAAAGCAGAAATAAGTATAGTCAGGTTGTAGGGGGTCCAAAAGAGAAAGAAGAGGATCATGATGACAAAAATCAGGCGGACGGCTCTGGCCTTCTTCTCATTGGGACGTCTGAGCAGAATCTTTATAATTCCTGTGTAGCAGACGATCATGATCACCAGGGGCAGAATCAGCCCCAAGAAGTTCAGTTTCAGAGCCTGGAACTGTTGCCACTGTTTTAGGTGTTGGTGAGGGAAATGAAGGCTGCAGGTGTAATGACTGATCTCTTTCTGGATCTTAGAAAAGTAGAAGCCCGGGACGGCAGCCAGGATGGCCAGGACCCAGGTGATGAGGCTGGTGATGATACCAAAGGTGACAGTCCGGGCCCGCAGAGAGAATACGGCATGGACAATGGCCAGGTACCTGTCGATGGTCAGCAGGATCATGAAAAAGATCTCACTGTACAGGCCTATGTAGTAAAGCCCCGACAGCAACTTACATGTGCCTTCGCTGAACCTCCAGTTATCCTTCAGATTGTAGTCAACCCAGAAGGGCAGAGTGAGGAGGAAGAGCAGGTCAGACACGGCCAGGTTGAGGAGGTAGATGCTGGTCATGCTCTTGAGCCTCTTGTACTGCATGAGGACCAGGACCACCAGGATGTTGCCCACAAGGCCAATGACAAATACTAGGGAGTACAAGGGGGGCAGCAGCTGAGACCCAAAAGCCCTCACCTCTCCTTTTTGGCATGGGGTTGAGTCCCCATAGTCATATTCTGTGGTCACATCATCGAACTTTGGAGCGGTTGACGTTTCCATGCTGGCTTCTCCCCTGCGTCCAGGGATGGTTTCTGTATTTACTTTGCTGTCAAAGGCAGCAGGCTATGGACAACAAAGACAAGGCAGTGATTATATGTCCTCAACCACTTGACAACTCTTTAGTGAGTGCCTCCTGTGCACCACGCCCCGGGACCCAACGTTGAGCAAGGGGGACCCAGGTCCTCTCTGCCCTCGTGGAAACTACAGTTTAATGGAGGGGAAAGGGATAGTAAAGAACTGAGTGCACAAGTCATGAATTCAATTACTTTGGCAATGAGCATTGTGAAGGAAGAGTCCGATGGATGGAGAACCCAGACAAAGGGAGACCTCCCCACATTCTTCATCACCAATGCTTCCCTCTACTT
>NW_006287904.1:4675759-4696978 GCF_000327345.1 Myotis davidii | reverse complement strand
GGCTGAGGGTGTGCAGGGCATGTGAAAATGTGTAGACGTTTGATCTTTTTTGGTTGTCAGGAAGACTAGTCCTGTCATTTGTTAGGCAGGGCCAAGGATGTGCTACAGGGCAGAAATTATCCCACCCAAACCCCAGTAGTGCTGCCATAGTGAAATTCTAGGAGGCCAACCTCGTCTCTTCATAGAAGGCATCAGGGACACCAGGGTGAGCTCAGCCTGGCCCACATTACACGGCCCTGATGGGGCATAGGCAGGTCTACAGTAACTGTAGGCCTCCCGTGAAAGCTGTAAGGATTCAGAGGAAAGCTCAGGCTGGGGGGAGTGGGGCAACCTGGCCAGAGAAGAGGAGCTTCTGAAGAGGAAGAGCTCAGAACAGCCTCAAGCCATGAGGTGTTACACAACAACCAGATGGACGCTGCAGTTCTGCTGAAATAAGCTTTTAAATATTTTTACCCAAGGTTGCCTTGAAACAAGCAAAAACAAACATAAACAAAACTATAGCTTGCTATTACAGGACTCCTCAACCCCGGCTTTTTAACCCTACTTTTCAATTCTTTCTGACCACTTACTGAAGACACCTCCCCAAAGGGAGCATGGGCTTTGGTGTAACTGACCAGCTGTGTGACCCTGAAGTTAATCTACCTCTCTGAGCCTCAGTTCCTCACCTGTAGTGTGGGAAAGTAACAGTTACCTTGAAGGGCTAGTATAAGGTAAAGTATGAGAAAAGCCACCCTGGCACTTACTAGGACCTTAGTAAGTATTAGGGGACTTCTTTCCCTGAGGGCTGTTGCCACCAGAAGTGTCCCAGGCTGCAATCCTATTCTGGCTGATGTCCTCCTACCACCACCCCCCTCCATCTCTATGTAGTAAATCTAGAAAGTGAATTCTGCTTGACAATGATAAACACAACAGCCCCTCCCATATGAACTGTGCTTTGAAATTTTCAATATGTTGCCGCCAATCTGAATTGCTTTGACTTAAACACCAGTCAATAAAGTAGGTGGCACCTATATTTGTTAGGTCTGATCAAATAATCGAATCAATATCCCCTCCCTGGGAAACTGACCTTTAGATCATTTCGAAACTGACATTCCCTTTCACTTAGACCACATTCCATTTGCTAAGACCAGTAACTTTCCCCTCCGGACTTGCCCAGGATCCGGACCTGCACAGAGAATTCCCTGCCAAAAAAAGTCCGCCTAGAGTCCTTTAAGATCTCTGACTCCCCATCCCTAGGTGCTGATGCCATCTGGGGGCTCAGCCAATCTGGTTTCCAGATGAACTAATAAATTTATAATTATTTACCACTTTCGGCCTTGTGCGAACCTCCTTTAGTGACCCTAACATTTGGTGCCAGGAGGATTCCCTGGGGAATGGGAGCCATTGCCCCGGCTTCGGTCACCCCAAGTTTGCTCCTCAGAGAGAGGTTGGCAGTGGCAGCTCGTCCTGGGCTTACTTCCAAATTCTACTAGAGTGACATGATCATTGGACTCAATTAAGGGGCCTCCTTCCTTATGGGCCTCCCAAACCAGACAATAAGGACACCAGATGGGGAACCTCTCCTTCTCATTGCTGACCCTCCACCCCACACCGGCTAATATTCTCTAGGTGAGTGAATATTTTCCTCATCTCGAGTCTTCTGTCCACTTACTCTCACTGGCTTTGCAAAAGTCTCTCTTCTCGAAAGTCCTAGCGCTAGGCCAGAAGACTCCTTGGCTGTACAGCCTCAGGTCCTTCTAAACTGGGGGTGCCCCATCTGGAGGGTCACTCTTGTTTCTCCTGGTGATTTGTATAGTGGTAGGGATGTCTGCCCTAAATAGTTACCTTTGGACTTATGGTCTGTCACTCACACTTCCTCTCTCATGGGCCACACTAATTCTCCTTATCATGGGGAACACTCCCTCCGCATCCCCTAAAATGACCTCTCTTGGCTATCTCCTTAAAAATCATGACCGCTTTAAACTCACAGAGCAGATCAGGCCTGAGCACCTCATTTTCTTTTGTAACACAACTGCCTCATCGTCCCTTTGACAGAGAGCTTTGAAGGGTTCTACTCAAAACAGGGACGATCAACTGGACAGGAACCTGTACTCTAGTCTCTCTCTCACCCAACGAGACGTAGCCCCTAATCATTAGTCTTACCTGTCCCAGTAACCCATTATATCCAACACAAAAGGGCAGTGCAGATAATCGCTCTCCTCATAACCCATGGTATCTCAGCATGTGCTGGAACTGGCATAGGGGGCTTAACCACTGCTCTATCATATTTTGAACTCCTGTCTCAGGACCTACCAGAAAGCCTAGATGACATTGCCAAAAATTTAGTTCAAATTCAGGATCAGATAGATTCACTAGCAGCTGTCACCCTCCAAAATCGGAGCGGACGACACCCCCTAACCACACCTCTTTCTTGAAGAAGAATGTTGTTTTATGTCAATTAGTCTGGCCTAGTCAGGGATGCCATCCAAAAACTAACAGAAAGGGCCACAAAGATTAGAGGTCAGTCAACTTCATGGGACTACTGGCTAAAAAATATAAATTGGTACACCTGGCTACTTCCCTTCATGGGACCATTAACATTCCTATTCCTCATCCGTGTTTTTGACCCCTGTATTCTGTACTATTTTTCATCTTTCCTTTAGGACCCCCTTTGAGCCTTCGCCAACCAGTCTCTTGAGGAAATCATGCTGCGGCAACCTCTCACTCCAGCCAAAAGGCATCTGTACAGTGTTCCAGCCGACTGCAATCAAAGTCCATCCCCTTTTGATCTCGATGTCCCCTCTCAGCGGAAAATAACTATGGAAGAAATGACATCCGTCCCTATTCCATAAAACAAAAAGGCTGGAATGTTAGGTCTGATAAAATAATCGAATTGATACTCTTCCCTGGGAAACTGACCTTTAGATCATTTTGAAACCGACATTCCCTTTCGCTTAGACCACATTCTATTTGCTAAAACCAGTAAATTTCCCCTCTGGACTTGCCCAGGATCTGGACCCACCCAGAGAATTCCACGCTGAAAAAGCCCATCTAGAGTCCTTTAAAATCTCTGACTCCCCGTCCCCGAGTCAGGGATGTTATCTGGGGGCTCAGACCATCTGGTTTCCAGATGACCTAATAAATTTACAATTCTTTACCACCTCCGGCCTCATGTGTTCCTCCTTCGGTGACCCTAACAATATCAGAATCCCCATCTTCAATCTGGAATCTCTAGTGCTCTTCCTTCTACACTGCTCAATGAATGCTTCCTTCTTGCTTAGAAATTTATACTTCTGCAGTGACCATTGGAAATTAACGCAGATGGGGGTGTGGGGCACCCCAGCTTGGGGGCTGTGATTTCCTGACAAATCCATTCCTCTGGCTCACTCCTCCACCTTTGGACTTGCCCCTTGATTGAATAATTAGCCCTCTTTCTGGAGAAACCCAGGCTGGCAGTCACTAACAAAGCTGTGTCGACAATTTCTGATTTCCGTTGCCACTGCCAGTGCTGGCAGATCGGCTCGACAGTCAGCATTTCGGGGCCCAGTGGGTTTACAGCAGAAGCAACAAGCACTTTGGAAGCACAAAGAGCAACTAGTGCAAGACTGACCCCATGAGCCCGTTTTGGGGGGGAATTTTGGTCAAGGCGAAGGCATGTTGAGCCAGCATTGTCAGATACTATTTAAACAGAGTCATCTCCATACCCCTGACCTCCAACTCCAGCCCCTGTTTTCCCAACTTGTGGGCACCATGTAGTAACTCCAGGACATACTGCTCCCTGAAAGGGTTAAAGAGAATAAAACGGGGCAGAGGAAACTTATTGTGCTTAGGAGATATCTGCAGGAAGTTTGCAGCCTTGCGCACCATATAGCTTAGATAACCAGAGGACATCTGGCAATGGGAGATTGAAGGACCGGACCCTTACGCCAACAGAAACTGCCTGCAGCCAGCAGTAGCTGACAAAAGCCTTCCTTCAGTCGAGGCTGACTCCTTTTTTTGGATTCAGCCCACCTGCACCCAGATGCCTGAAATAAAAGTTCTTTTGATACATGATGGCTTCATGTCATAGGTGCTCGACCCCGGCCCACTCCAAACCTTTCACTCCCAAAGGGAGATGGGCTGGGGTGGAGCCTTGGAGGAGAACCCTGTTGCCATCCAACCTACATCCATGTCTTAGCTGTAAAAGTCTGCCCCAAGGTCATTACACAGTGGTCAGTTCTGGCCCTGGAGCCAGGAACCTTTCAATGCCATTATCCTCCTACCTGGGAATTGATGAGTCTCTGAGCAGAGAAAGGACAGTCTGTGAGGGTAAAGACACCAGACCTGGTGGTGTGCAGCTGGCTTATCCTGGCTCACAAGAACCAACTGTTTGCATGTCCTCCCAACTCCACATTCAGCATTTAGTAGCTTGAAATCAACCGTAGTAGGAATATTTACATGCGGAAATTGGCAAGACTGGAAATCAGGGCTCTTTTCAGGAGAACCCATTATGAAATATTTAGCAGCACATCACCCCTCCCCCCACCTCCGCCCCCCCAGTCTCAATAGCCAGGAGTTGTCCTGCGAGTCAGAGTGGGGACTAAAAAGTCAATGAGTGGCACACAGCCTGGAGGCAGGTTTTGCAAACTTCTGGGAACTTCAGACTCTGGAAATCTGAGACCCTCCAGATACGGAGGAACAGTTGAAGTAGATGCCTCCAAGCAGCCTCCTGCCCCTCTATCTTCGGAACAAACTTCTGCTGCCTCTTTGTTAGTGAAACAGAATAGATGCATCCCAAGAAGCCATCTGGCCAACTCCCTGCCATCAGGTGGGTGAAATTCTACCTCCTTCAAGCCCAGCCCACCGTCTGACTTAGAGGATCCCTGGTTCTAGTCTTCTTAAGAAGTTGGTTCAGTGCCAGAGCGTCCTTGCACCTACGGGGGCTTTTCTAATTCCTACCTCCCTCTTGCTACAATGACTTCATACAACATGTATGGCTTTCATGTACACGGGGGAAACTCGGCAAGTAATTTCCTCTGGAATAGCCTTCCACAGAAAGCGCTCCTTGTCCCTTAATACTGGACTGACTTTTTAAATCAGTAGCCAACAACCTATCATTCAAGAAAGCTTCCCTTAGTTAGCAAAAATGAAAACCTATTTTATGAATGAGTACCCAGTCTTATAAATCCACCCACTCTCGGTATGGCTACACAGTTCACTGCTTTACAAATGCATCAACAGGCTACTCAGACATCTGCCTGGTCCTCAAAGAATCCCTCCCCCGCTCCCCTTTGTGGAGATAGATAAAGCAATGATCACCTGCAACGTGAGCAGGACCACAGTCCTGCCCAGCTGCCTGCATGTATTCAAATCAGATTGCCCTACACAGAAACTGACAAGACAGAAAAGACAGGTGCCACTTACTCTGGCGTCAAGGGATTTTGTCCACGAAGTCTTTGTTTCTAGAGCTTTCAGAGTCTCTGTTTGCAAGGTTCAAGGTCCTGATAGAGTAGGAAGTCCTTAGCTTCCTATGTAATGATGGAGATAGGATTCTGGGGTGCTCAGGTGTTCAGAATAAGAAAGGGAAAATATTCTTCTTTTTGTAGAGTTGGGTGTCCATGAATGGCCACAATGCCCACCGGTGGCCAGTTCCTGGAGCTGAGTTCACTAAAAGGATTTTTTTTTTTTTGGTCACTTGACTGCACTTCTCCCTGGAGAGCTCTGTTTTAAGTGGATTGGGTAGGGTGGAGTGGGGTGGAGTTGAGTTGGGCGAGGGAGGGGCAATGAGGTGTTCCCAGAACTTGTGGAGCAATTGAGGCCTGAAAATGGAGGGATAGGCAGATCAGATGCAGGGCGTGGGGTTCCTGTGGTCAGTGAGTAGCCATTTTTTTTTTTTTTAAATAAAGACTGTAAGTGGGAGGATTTAAACCGGAACACCGAGTCCTTTGTTCCTCAAAATGACCTGGCTACTAGAGAGGCAGCAGCTTCTCTTTGGTGCCCCCTACATTCTGCACTTCTGACTGCTCAGTGTCCCTCTCTTCTCCCCAGTTTGCCCCCTCCCCACCTCCCACCCTCAAAACCCCACAGGGTTGATTTTACCTAGAGGAGCCTCCAGCCTGAAGTGAATACAGGTCTGTAGGATAGAGTTTGACCACTTCTTCTGAGTCCGGGCTCCTGTTTCTCACAATGGTCCAACACAGGCCAAGTTCAAATCCCAGCTCTCCGCTTGAGACATGGGCAGATCACTAGCCTCTCTGTCATGGTTCTCCCGCCATCAAATGAGAATATTGAATGCTGAGGCTCATAGGAGGGTGCACGAGGTCTTCTTGTGTGAAAATGCCAGGGGCACAAGGGGAAATGTCTGATAAGTGATGCTAATCACGGTTCTCTCCACAGCCACCAATACCTGCTCTGTGCTTGAGTCTATCTCAGTTTCCATCTGCTTTTCTGTCCCCGTTAGCCTTTCTCACAGTCCGCCCCAAAGTGCCATGCAGAAACATAAACCTGAACGTGCTTTGAAAATGCTCAGTTTTTCAAGGCTCAGTTTCCTCATCTGTAAAAATGAAGACTTTATTTTTTTTTCTATTGACTTTATTTCAAGTTAATTTAAATTGGCTAATTAAAGTTTATTTTTTTTAACTTTACTTGTCCTAGGTTATGGACAGTAAATGACATTAATTAAATTTTTGCAGTTAGTTTTTGAGTAACTTTACATAAACTTTGTCGGGGAGGCAAAAAACACAACTATTTAGTTTTCTATATGAGGCCCAAAAATTTTAATTACAGTTTTCCAGGCTCCCCTCTTTGACAGCCTGTCCACAGATAGATGGTGAAAGAGAGAGGTAAAAAGGTAACAGAGCCCTAACCGGTTTGGCTCAGTGGATAGAGCGTCAGCCTGCAGACTGAAGAGTCCCAGGTTCGATTCCGGTCAAGGGCATGTACCTTGGTTGCGGGCACATCCCCAGTAGGGGGCGTGCAGGAGGCAGCTGATCGATGTTTCTGTCTCATCGATGTTTCTAACTCTCTATTCCCTCCCCCTTCCTCTCTGTTAAAAATCAATAAAATATTTATAAAAAAAGGTAACAGATTGACAATGATGGCCATCGGCCTGGAACTTGCCACCTTTGTGCAGAGAGCAGGGTGTATGTGGAGGGGTGCACGTCAGTGACGGGCCTCTGAAATCAGACAATCCTTTATTTACATCTTAGGCCAGTGATTGCGAACGTATGACACACGTGTCAGAGGTGACACGCAAACTCATTTTTTTGGTTGATTTTTCTTTGTTAAATGGCATTTAAATATATAAAATAAATATCAAAAGTATAAGTCTTTGTTTTACTATGGTTGCAAATATCAAAAAATTTCTATATGTGACACGGCACCAGAGTTAAGTTAGGGTTTTTCAAAATGCTGACAAGCCGAGCTCAAAAGGTTCGCCATCACTGTCCTAGGCCTACCTTTTACTGACTGTGGGCATGTTCATTAAGCTCCTAAGTGTCTCATTCCTCTTCTGTGAAGCAAAGTTAACATGGATCGACTGGAATGCTCAGACGCTGCTGGTGGAAGTATGAATTGGTACAACCACTTGGAAAGCTGTCTAGTGGTAGGTCAAGTGACACCTATGCCTTTACCTACCCAGACACTCCACCAATGTTCGAGAGGCCGGCCCTGCTGGCTACAAAGATCCTTCCAATAATTTCCTGAGAGAAAGATTAGTGGAAGGAGCTGTTGCCTTGAGCTCAACCTTCCTGTCCCACGGTGGCCCCAAGACCCTGCCCCCAGGAGCCGGGACAGGATGGGTCTAATTAAAGGAAGCTGTGCACTTGTCCCTGCTGCTCTGGCAATTACTTCCTCTCACACACTCAAGGCTGGGGCTGACCTGAGCTCTCCTGCAAGAAACTTCTGGCCCTTTCATAACTTCTGAAGGTTCTTTGTTTGTTTTTCACATGCTGCTATGTTCTAATCTGACTGCTGCTTGTTTTGTCCTGGCTGTGGTTTTTGTTGTTTCCTCCTGAAAGATGTCTGCTTTAGTTGATGTGACATTGAGAATCTGGAAGATCGGAGGGTAATAGTTTTGGGGTCAGGTTGCTCCATATAACTTAGTATACCTGGGAGCTGAGGACCATGAGTAGCCTGAAAGCAGCACCAACAATAACTTGCCCATCTTGGGAAGGGCCAGGACAGAACAAGCCCCTATAGACCTCAGGGAAAATGATTCGGATCCTGCCTTCACATTTGGTCACGATGTCACCCTCATCTTCAGCTGAAGGACAGCAGGCACCTGTCCTTCTGACAGCTGTACAGTGCAGGTGGAAAAGAGCACCTGAGAGGTGGGCTCAGCTCTGCCTGTCACTCTCTTGGTGGCTTTTGCCAAGTCCTTGCTGAATCTCCGTTTCCTCGTCTATCACACAAGGTAGCAAGAGCATCCCTGCCGACTTCCTGGGGCCGCTGTGGAGACCCCTGTCAAAATGAGAGAATGGGCCAGAGAGCAGTTTGCAACTGTGTCGTGATGGCCACGCAGGAGGCCAGCATCTCCCAGAGTTCTCCTAAGGAACCCCAGTTCTGAGGGATGTGAATGGGTGTTATTTGGAAAAGAACTTTTTTCAATGTGAAGAATAGGTTTGGGAAGTTCTGGGTTAACAGCATATAAATCGGTCCTTCACTGCAGGACTTCTCAGAGACTTGCGTGTACTCTGAATCTCCGTGAGTGTTATCCAAACAGTGTAGGAGAGAAGCATAACGTGGAAAACTGGGAGATTCCACACAACACCCTCTACGAGCATTGGCAGATTAGAGAACACAAGAGTCCTTCCATGGAGGACACAGGCATCATCTCGACAGTTATCACGTTAATGCTTGGATCATAAGAGACATCGTCTACAGTCTTTACAGATGGTTTAAAATTGTAATGGAGTCTGTATTGAACAAAAGGAAGGGTAAAAACTGGGCTGAATTAAGAAAAAAGAGAGAGACATCAAATAGATGGGCTAGATTCGTTAGTTTAACCAGTGAGAGCTAAAGAGGAGCCACAACATGAAAGACACTGAGGCTCTTGATACCAAAAATGACCCAGGAGAAAGCTTCGGCCACGTGGGAAGAACCTGAGCGAGATCCCGGAGTCACCTCATGGCCTGCCAGAGTCTACAGACTCCTGAGTCATATTCCTATCAGGAATCGCATGTGGTTGCATTTATCCTCACTTGGAGTAACCCCCGTTTTAACTTTTTCTAAAGCTGAATTTCTGGATGAAATGGGCCCCCAAGACAGCCCCCCTTCTGGGAGACCCTCCCAACACCGTTCTTGTTCAAGGGGCTAGAAATCAGACCCTTGTAACCTCTCCACCCAGGGATGCCTCATATAACCCATGGCAAAGGCCACTTTTCTAATAACATAAAATAACTAAGAACTTCTTAGCTTCTCTTTTTCAGACCAGAAGCTTCCAGTTCCTCTACCTCTTCTCTGACAGGGGTTCTGCTGACCCAGCTGGTGGAGTGCTGGCTGCTAAGCTCCCTCCAGCAGCGGCCCCAGGATGCCCAGATGCCCTTCTGGTAGAATGTCTGTCCTTTCTTCCCATCTTTTCTGCATCATTTGAAGCATATAGCACAGTCCTACCTACCTAGCAGCTGTTCATAAACATGTGGTGAATTTCATTGACTTGTCCACTTAGCCATTTCATCAAAAATGGCACCAAACATGGTCAGAGCTCTTCCCACAAATGTAGGGTGAGCACCGGCTCTGTGCCCAGCACCGTGCTAAATCCCCTGCACACATCGCACAGAAGCAGGCACTGGGCTCTGCCCTGTGAAGCTTATGCCATATGTTACTCTGCCCACACCATGCTTGCTTAGCCCTTTTGCACATTTATCCAGGTGGCTCCATAGCACCCCTGTGATGTGGTTATTATTTCCAGTTTACAGGTGAGACCGCTGAGGTCCAGGTAGACTATATGATTAACCCAAGGTCATACAACTGAAACTCGAACTCCAGTTTTCTTGGGTTGGGAAAACTTGTGCTACAACCTGCCTCATTGAAATAGCCTATTGAGCTCTGCAGAACAATTAAGTTATCCTCTAGTCCAGTGGTCGGCAAACTGCGGCCCCTTGAGTGTGGCTCTTCCACAAAATACCACGTGCGGGCGCGCACATACAGTGCGATTGAAACTTCGTGGCCACACTGAAGGGGCCAAAGAGCCGCATGTGGCTTGCAAGCCGCAGTTTGCCGACCACGGCTCTAGTCAACATTCTTCCTGCACAGGGACATTCCAATCTTGTTTCATTATCCTGCTTCTCCGTGGGTTAAAGCAATAATTATTCGAGAATCATCACCCCTGCCCAGCCGGCGTGGCTCAGTGGTTGACCATCAACCTATGAACCAGGAAGTCACGGTTTAGTTCCCAGTTAGGGCACATGTGTGGGTTGCAGGCTTGATCCCCAGTGTGGGGCATGCAGGAGGCAGCCGATCAAGGATTCCCAGTCATCACTGATGTTTATCTCTCTCCCCCTCTCCCTTTCTTTCTGGAATCAATACAAATATATATATATTTTAAAAAGAATTATCACTCCTTCCTCAAAAATGAGCAACGCCAAGCAAATTCAGAACCCCTAAGAACCCTTTAGGAGCTGTTCAACATCAGCAGCGTTCTTGTTAGGGATTACTCAACTGAGTGTGCGATATTGATCATTGAAAACAAGAACTGCACCAAACTTGATATCTTTCTGAAAACTTGCAAAACCTGAGACAGTAGCCTGCTCAGAAAAGGAAGTTGGGTTGTTTCCCACCTTTCTAACTCTGAACAGATGGTACCGCCAGTTCATCAGTGGCGAGACCTAAGCTATCGCTGGACGCCTAAAGGACTTTGCTAAATTAGCAGGTACCACTTGTCTTCTTTTTATTTTCATCTGGGGGAGGATTTACTAAATGCAAAAGAAGCTGTTCATTTAGAAGAGACTTCCAGGAAGACTGTCAGGTTTCTAGGAAAGAGGAGATGGAACGAGGGGTGTAGGCGGGTGGAAGCAATACCTCCCAGGAGTGCCCTTGAAGGAGGGAGGCAGAGGGGAGGGAGATCCACCCCAGTTTAGTAAGTAGCATGG
Organism: Myotis davidii; assembly: GCF_000327345.1. NCBI lineage: Eukaryota > Metazoa > Chordata > Mammalia > Chiroptera > Vespertilionidae > Myotis > Myotis davidii. The sequence goes on along the minus strand of NW_006287904.1, from coordinate 4,685,930 downwards.
GGCCGAAGTGGGAGAGTGTGTTATAAAATATGTCCATTATCTTCTTGCTTTCTCCCATTTCCCTGTCTTTCTCCCACTCACACCAAGATACGTCTGTCCCTTCCACTCATCCTAACTCAGCCTTTTATGCCTGTTCGGTCACTATACCCATAACTGTGCCCATGTTGCCTTCCCTAAGGCTTTCATAAATTCTCGACTCATTGAGAAGCTGACTGACCACTCCACGAGGGTTACACTTAGTAGTTTTGTGTCGATTGATACTGACTTGTAAGAAAACTTGTTTCAAGTTTTCATTGAAAATCCGCTCTGAGTCAGACTATTAGATGAATCAGTGGACTGATGTGGTGTCTTTTTGTCTGAATCTACAAGGTTGACTGCTTTGCCTGGACCTGTGTGAGAGGGTGGGTAGGGACAGAAATCTTTTCTAATCTAGGAAAACTTGGATTGGCTGGAGATGGAAATTAAGTGTTATTTGATGCGTGTTTGGGGGGAGGTAGGTGGGAATATGGTGTCTTTAGCATATGGAAGCAATAGGAGTTGGAACACATTTGCAGCTCTTGTCAGAGGTGGTGATGATAACATTGAACCATGCAGGCTGAGTTACTTCTGCTGGGGAAAGAAAGCACTGTATGACTCAGTAAGAGAAAAACAGATATAGCCAGTGGAATAAAAAGGGTAGAGGGCACAAACAGATAATTCATAGAAAAGGAAATACGTGTGACTAATAATTACAGTTTAAAAAGAAATTAAATAAATGTTACAACAATAATGGCATCCCTGTGGCCATATAATTGGCAAAATAATTATGTTCTTTTAAAACCTTCTCTGTGTTGATGGATGCTTGCTGAGAAGGGTATCATCACCTACTAGTGCCAAGAGTAAATATATTGTTACACACTTTCTGGGAGCAATTTGGCAAAATGCATCAAGAGCCTTAGCAATATGACTGCAAGTAGAAATGGTGCTTTGGGAAATCTACGTTAAGGAAATAACAAAAAATGCAGGCAAATATGTTTATTGCAGCACTTTTTATAAAAGTGCACATTGGAAACAATTATTCATCAATAAGACAATGATTAATCACAAATATCTATACAATATGTTGGAATCATTACAAATTATATTTTCTAATAACTTTTAACCACATGGAACTAGATGCAGGATATAAAATTTAAACTATCAGAATATAAAATAATTCACGAGGGTGATATCAATGACAACACACATGATACCTAGAAAAGAGACAGTGGTTCTCTCTCCATGGCACAGGCGGGGATGGAAGGACCAGGGGCCAGGAAGTTGAACCCTCTGATCATGCTGAACACCCCCGGCCACAGCCAGCACCTCTCCTCCCCAAGTGCCATTTCTGCAGGGTGATGCCCCTGGCTCCTTCGCTCATCTTCACTGGGTAGGGTTTCCTCTTGGCTACGTTTCAGTTAGGCAATGTTTGCATTAAATGTCTTGCCTGGGACCTCACACAGTGCTATGGATACAATCTTGGACCACTTTAAAAACCCCATCACCTGCTAATCTGTAATTCTAGGTGACCATAAGGTTAGCTTGTGATGAGGTTTTTGAAAAAACTCCCTGCATGTAAACTTGGATCACATTAAGAGAAGTGTTGTATGCAAATCATGGAAAGTGACCATTTACACAGCATCCTAAATTGGTTAAAAGTAAGTCTCCACTCTGGGTGGTTGTACATCAGCTCCAGCCAAGATCAAAAAGAAGAAGCAAGCCACTAACATTTCTAAGCAAAAATCAAATGCTTCATCTAGCATAGCCTCCACCTCAGGTTTCTTAGGTCTCCGCTGTGGTTTCAAGTTCTGATGAGTACTAATAAGCCCTTTGTCAAGTAATTTGCCTAGGGTTTCAACCCAATTACCTTAGGTATTTGCTAAGTCTTTCAGTGGTCACTGCTACTGAGCACCAGCCTTCAGTTACAATTTAATTATAAGCAAATATAGAAAAATTTCAAATTTTACAACTTTAAAAATGATCATCCACTTTCCTGCCACCACTATTTTTACTTTTTGTCCATTGCCTTTTATGTGTACATATAGTTCCATGTTGTGATCTCAATTTTCTCTCCATTTTTCATGAACATTTGTCTGTTTCTACCTGGTCTCCAGAACTGCTTATAATGACTGCATAATAAATACTCTATTGTGTAAATGGACTACAATTTGTTCAGCATATCCTTCATGTGTCCAACATTTAGACCATTTCCATTTCTTTGTCTCTTTCTATAATGAAAATGATGCCACGACGATGCTTATCAACATGGAGAGGTATTTGCTAAATATTCCACACTGAAAAAGGAGGCTGCCTATATATTGTTAGGATGAACTACCCCTAATCTCTTCTGCTCAGACATGTTTCTGAAATATACATTGTTATAAGCCTTTTCTCATAGCTTGAGGCAGACAGCTGGCGTCTGCAAGATAAGAGCTCCTCTTCACCTGACTGACCTGTGCACTCTCCTCCTTTGCCTCCCTGGACCGACTCCTGCCCTTCCCTCCCCTCCATTCCTTCTGCTTGACCATCTGGCGCACCCACACCCTGACCCTATGTTGCATACTTCTACCCTACATAAGAGAACCTAACCATCCCCTTGGGGCTGACATCCACACACAATGGTTTATTGTGAGAGAATGCAATAATACAACGTCCCTTACTTGGCTACTGTCCCTGCAGAACTAACATTTTGGTGCCCAAACCACGGGCCTGTGGGAACCCCCACACCTGACTGCAGGCTTCTCCAGACCACACCGCCCACTCAAATTTCTGATAAGTATCACTTCCCTTGACCCTCTGATTTGCCAGCTTTTGCCTCACCAAAGTCCTCACATGTGAGGCAAGAGGGTCCACTCTGCCAGGGCCAGATCCCTGGTGACCCTGTGTTAGTGGGACGCCCTAACATAGCAATCTTCTGCTTATCTCTGGTTGGGAGGCCTTCCCTTCAGACTTCTCACCTCCGGGATAAACTTCTTAGTCACCTATCCCCTTCTCCACCACACCAACCCATTATGGGGAACCAGCACCCCTTTGGGTTGCCTCTTATGGGATCTTAACCTCAAAGCCAATATCAGACCCAAAGGGCTCATTTTCTACTGCAACACGGCTTGGCCCCAACATGATAATGAGGTCTCATCGCCTGCCTCCTGTGGGCACGGACTTAACATATATATATTTTTGGACCTGGCTGGACAGGAATGTGGGGATGAGGCTCCTCTCCTTGAATGTGGGGAGGAGGCTCCTCTCCTTCTGCCTCCAGGAATCGTGAGGAAAGAGACAATGGTCATGGGAGGAAGCCATCTCATCTGTGGTTCCCTATCTTTCCCATCCAGGCTTTGACCGGAGTGGTTGTGTGCAGAGGACTCTGATAAATTGGGGGGAACCTAACCCATTGTGGGGAACCAGCACCCCTTTGGGTTGCCTCTTATGGGATCTTAACCTCAAAGCCAATATCAGACCCAAAGGGCTCATTTTCTACTGCAACACGGCTTGGCTCCAACATGATAATGCGGTCTCTTCGCCTGCCTCCTGTGGGCACCGACCTAACATATATATTTCTTTGGACCTGGCTGGACAGGAATGTGGGGAGGAGGCTCCTCTCCTTCTGCCTCCAGGAATCGTGAGGAAAGAGACAATGGTCATGGGAGGAAGCCATCTCACCTGTGATTCCCTATCTTTCCCATCCAGGCTTTGACGCGGAGGACTCTGATAAATTGGGGGGAACCCTAAGAGGGTGTCTCCCTGCAACTCACCTCTTTGCCCACATGGGATAGCAGTTAAGTGGGAGGTCAGGCGGCAAAAAAATCTAGTCTGCCCTCTTGAGAGTTCCTGGTTTGTATGAGGCCTGGGTGCCTGTCCATTCTGAAGGGGCACAGGTCCTGAGCCACCCCACACTGAGGCTTGAGCCTGCAGCCCTGACTAGGAAATGAACTGTGACCTCCTGATTCATAGGTCGACGCTCATCCACTGAGCCATGTCAGCCGGGCACCACTGCCGTTTTAGAAAGGACCAGTGAGAGAAGACAAGAAACTAAAATTATGAGCTGGCAACAACTTGAGGTTTTACTAATTTCTCTATATGTTGCCAGGCAAAGTTTAAGCCACTTTGACTCCAATTTGTGAATTCTGTTTTTGGCTCCCCAGCGAGTGCAAAGCTGGTAACAGAGATCCAAATAGTTTTGGACACTACAGAGGCTTCATTTGCATTGCACAGTGGAGCTGTATGAAGAGCAATTTCAGTGAACCAGCTAAAGCAGCAGCATCTCATTTTTTGGGGGGGTAAAGTGTATACCCATGTGTACACATTGCAGGGAGAAATGTTAATATTAGTGCTAAACTCAGCATGATGAGATTTGGGGTGCTTTTCAACTTTCATTTTTTGCTTTCCTTTATTGTTGATGTTTGTTTCTTTACTATTGTTGTCTTATTTTTCTGAAATGTACAAAGCCGTTTTTAAAAGCCTAATTCAAACCTATTTCAGATTTAAGTATTCATTTTCACTAAAACTGTGTAGAAAGATGAAAAGCGCATCTAACTACATGAAGCCAGTTTTCATATTTCTGACCCCATGTGACTAGTAATTCTGGACTCGCCTCTGTAGAAGCTGCTTTTGCGCTCCCCTATGTGTTGCACTCTAGCGCCCCCTAAAGGGTCCCCAATGTTAGCTCACTGATCATGTTGATTTTATGGAAGTGACATGTGATTTAAAGACATGTGATTTGTTCAAGTTGAACAAAACTTCAGGAGAATTTTTTAAATTGTCTTGTTTTAGATCAGTCTGGGAGAGAAGGAAAGGAAATACAAAGAATTAATGCTGAGTAGAGGCTACTACACCTTTGCTGTCTGGAGCGGGCAGCTCTACTCCTTTGACATTAAAGCAGAGAGGGACGCTCTCTGTGGTTGTAAATGCACAACACATAGAAGGATGTGGGGTTTTTCTCAGCTGCTGTGGATTATGCCATTAGGAATAAGACTGCTGATAAGATCAGATCAATCGGCCATTCCTCCGTGTTCCAGCTGGAAAACCTGCCTGTGTCACTGATGTACTGGGACAGAGCCATGCAAACAGGTCCACAGAGCCTCCATTTCCCTAATTTCATCTGCAATGGCTTCTCGTTGCCTTTCTTTCACTTCTGCTTCTTTCCCATGTTACAGCTGTTCTGAGTTTCACATGCGGTCTCATGTGCACTGTCTCATCTGGTCCTTACCACAACCTCAAGCAGTATCATGATCCTTATTTTGGAGATGAGCTAATGAGGCTCAGAGGTGAGGGCTTGGCCCAGGCCTGCAGCTGGTGAGAGGAAGGGCCAGGACCGGCTGCTGTGCCCCCCACCCCCGACAGAACCCTGGCAGGGCAGATCTTTGGGGGCTCAGTGCTCTGTTAGGGAGCAAAGACAAGTAAGTCCTGGCCATTGGCTCCAGTTGTTGCTTTTCTAGGACTTGCCTGGAGAAACACCCACTGACTTAAACATTCATGTCTTTCCCCATCCTCTGCACGGAGAGGATTGAGTCAGCAGAATTTCCTCCGAGGCAGTAGTGCAGGGATTGACTGTCCTTCCTAGGGCTCCCTCCTTGTCTGGTTTTCCTCTTTCTCCGGTGAAGTCTGTAATTATAAGAAAAGCAGGCACTGACCCTGGGGATCCTGATCTTAAAAATATCAAATCTGATAAGGAATCCATCCCCTTGGCCTACATGACAGGCTTGTCTCAGTATTATGAGGAGCAGAAAGGAGGTAAATTAACTTAGGTTAATACTGCTTATAGCTGTAATTGTTATAATAGTTAGTAATAAATCTAATAGCTACATCATCAAAAGTGAAACTTAAAAGTCACTGCATTTGACTCTAGTGATGAGAAAATTGGTCATAGATACTGAAGATCTAGTCTGAACTTAAAAATATATGTATATTTTTTTAAAATAGATTTTTATTGATTTCAAAGAGGAAGGGAGAGGGAGAGAAAGACACCTCAATGATGAGAGTCATTGATTGGCTGCCTCCTGCACACTCCCTGCTGGGAATTGAGCCCCAAACCTGGGCATATGTCTGGACTGGGAATAGAACTATGACCTCCTGGTTCATAGGTCAATGCTCAACCACTGAGCCACACCGGCTAGGCAAAAAAATTTTTTTAATCCTCACTGTAGGACACATTTTCATTGATTTTTAGAGAGAGAGGAAGGGAGAGCGATACATCCATGTGAGAGAAAATATCAATTGGTTTCCTCCTGTATGCACCTCAACAAGAGGAAACCTGGGTATGTGCCCTGTCTGGGAATCAAACCCATAACCTGAATGAGACGACACTCCAACCAACTGAGCCACACCAGCCAGGGCTAGCCTGAACTTCTGTATTCACTTGTTAGAGAGTTCGGGGTAAGTAACTAAATTTCGTCAAATTTCAATTTCCCCATGAGCTATGGTGACCAGCACATTATCATGAGGCCAGGGAGAGAGGTCATTTTTTGTAATAACAATAATCACTATTGTTATTAAAAAGCATTTAGTTTTTAAATAGGTAAGATGATTTTGAAAGTCATATATAAACCGTGAAACATAAAATGCAAACTATCTTAAAAGTTACAGTAATAGGAATAACGATGATATTATTGTTATTGTCACTGTTTCCCAGCCTGTGTTCTCCTGTTTTGTGCTTCTTTCAAATGCTTTCAGAAACCAACATCCCCAGTCTTTACCGCCCCCCATGGCCTTTCTGTCTCCTTTCTCATTGCGGTCATGCTGACTTTCCAATCTTCCATCTGGCACTGCTGACTCCTCCCTCATAGCAGCTCTGATGGACACACTGAAGTGCCTCTGGACACACTGAAGTGCCTCTGCACACACAGGTTGTTTATCACATGTGGTTTTGTTGGGTAAGTAACAAACCAACTGGGATTCAGAAACAGTGGTCGTGCCTAATTGTGCGGTTGTTTCTGCTTCTTCTACCGCAGGGACCAGAGACATGGCAACCACAATAGTCTGGCCTGAGATGGAGGGAGAGACCACCTTCTACGAGTATGGGCTCTCCACACCATGTGTCAAAGCCAATGTCCAAGCGCTGGGGACCCAGCTGCTGCCCCCACTCTACGCCCTGGTGTTCGGGGTCGGGCTGCTGGGCAACGTGATGGTGGTGGTGATCCTCACAAAGTACAGGCGCCTCTGCGTTCTGACCAACATCTACCTGCTCAACCTGGCCATCTGCGACTTGCTCTTCCTCTTCACGCTGCCCTTCTGGATCCACTATCTGAAGTGGAATGAGTGGGTTTTTGGCCACTGTATGTGCAAGTTGCTCTCAGGGCTTTACTGCATCGGCTTGTACGGGGAGATCTTTTTCATCATCCTGCTGACCTTAGACCGGTATCTGGCCATCGTCCATGCCGTGTTTGCCCTGCGAACCCGGACTGTCACTATTGGCATCATAAGCAGTGTCATCACGTGGGCCCTGGCGGGGCTGGTGGCCCTCCCTGAATTTATCTTCCATAAGGCCCAGGAGCAGTCCGGAATGCTGTTCTGTAGTTCCCTGTACCCCGAGGACGAGGAGGACGCCTGGAAGCATTTCTATGCCGTGAGGATGAACCTCTTGAGCCTGGCTCTGCCCCTGCTCATTATGGTGGTCTGCTACTCCGGAATCATCAAGACGCTGATGAGATGTCCCAGCAGGAAAAAGCACAAGGCCATCCGGCTCATATTTATCATCATGGTGGTCTTTTTCATTTTCTGGGCCCCCTACAACCTGGTGGTCCTTCTCTCTGCTTTTCAAGAGATCTTCTTTGACATCAGCTGCGTGCGGAGCAACCAGCTGGACGTGGCCTTGCAGGTGACGGAGGTGATCTCCTACACGCACTGCTGCGTCAACCCCGTCATCTACGCCTTCGTCGGGGAGAGGTTCCGGAAGCACCTGCGCCACTTCTTCCACAGGCAGGTGGTGGTGCGCCTGGGCAAATGCCACCTCTTCCTTCCCGGTGAGAAACTGGAAAGAACCAGCTCTGTGTCCCCGTCAACAGGGGAGCAGGAACTCTCTGCTGTATTTTAGGTCGGATGCAGGAAACTGCCTCAAGAAGATGCGCTGGGCACAGGAAGCAAATGCATTGGAGCCAACGACATCAGTGCTTTGAACTTCCAGTGCAACACTGAAAAAGCTCTTGAAGACATTAAAAATATAGACACAATGGTCGTGGTCTATCCATGCCCCACGCAGTCATTACCAGAGGCCAATGGCTGGCCAGCTTACTTACTGTCAACCTTGAAAAGCAGAGCTTTGCTTGTGAAGAGTTAACATGCATTTTAACGCACGTGTTAGGGAGTTAGGATATGCAGCTACACACAGGCAAAGCTTTGTATATTTTAAGTCTTCACTTCAGCCAGCTATTGACATGAATGAAACATATTTCACAAAATACAATAAATCAGTTACGTTACTTCTTAAGGTGCCTCGCTCTTTCCTTGCTTGATAAAAAGGCTCTGTTTGTTTTTGTTTTGTTTTGTTTTTTACAGTTTATGGCTATGTACTCTCAAGCAACATAATGGTATGCCACACCTGCTCTGAGTATTGTTAATACTGAGTTGATTTTCTATTCATACCAAATGACCACATTTCCCATGAGTGACTCAACAGAAGAGCAATTTGGCATTTTCAGTATAGAGAATAAAGGGCCTGCTCATAGACTGTACTCCTAAATGCCTGTCTCACTGCTCATTCAACCACTGTGTGTGAGGTGATATAGACAGGATGCACTACCATAGCTTTCAGCTAAGGGAAGGATGCAAAATATATAAGAAAACACAATTCTTGCCTCCAGGAAACCTTTCATTGAGTAGGGGTATAAGACAGAAAGAAATAACTCCAGTGCAAAGAGGAACAAACTCAATGCTATGCCTGGCCCAGGAAGGCGGAGTCTGAGAGAGGAAGACTTCATGGAGGAAGTGGCTTTTGAGCAGGTTTATGAAGGAGGAACAGGACTGGAAAGGGAGAGGATTTGGGAGGCACCTTAAGCCAATGAAATGCCCAATACAAAGATGAGAGGGGAGAGCATGGACATGTGTGGATGGAAGGGTCGGCCTGGTGGGCTGGGAAGGGTCATGAATTTCAGGCAAAGCATCTTAGGCTTTGTTGGGAAGGCAAGGGGAGCTAGTAAAAGGTTCTGAGAAAATTATCAACCTGCTGCCTTAGGAAGATAAAGAAGGTCATACACAGAGGATGGAGAGAAGGCCCCAGAACCATGCAGGAGATAAGTTAGGGGACAAGTGCAAGTGTGGAGGCAATAAAAGACCAACAGCTGGGAAGAGAGGTGGCAGGAGCACCCAGAGAAGAACTTGGCCAAGAGACAGCATGACGTCAGAGCACCAGGAGTGATATATGGTTGATTGGAAAAAATCAAAGGCCAACATCATATGTAAGAGAGAGAAGGAGAGAGAGAGAGAGAGAGACTGACTTTCATTGAGAAGTAGTGTCTGCCCTTAGGTAATTACAGTACCAGATAAAGGTGCTTGTTTATATGCTCCCCTGGTCCCTGAAGGCTTTTAGAGGCTTTGTGACCCACACAAACTGCCCACAATCAAATCATGACTTCAGGGTGCTCCATTGTGCTCCCCAGCCCAGCATATCTGCACCATCCAGTGTGCTCACTACCAGCGCGTGCAGCTATGAGCACTTGAAATATGGCTAGTGTGTTTGAGGAACTGAAATTTTAATTTTTATTCATTTTTAATTGACTTTTTAGAGAGAGGGAGAAAGAGGGGGTAGGGAGGGAAGGAAGGAGGGGGAGAGAGGGAGAGAGAGAGAGAGAGAGAGATTTCAGAGAAAGGAAGGAAGAGGGAGTCAGGGATACAAACATCAATGTAGAGAGAGTATCATTGATCACCTGCTTCTTCACACCCCTACTGGGGACTGAGCCCACAACCCAAGCATGTCCCTGACCAGAAATAGAACTGGCAACCTTTTGGTGCACAGGACAACACCCAACCAACTGGGCCACACCAGCCAGGGCAGTTTGTATTCAATTTTAATAGTCACGTGAAGCTAGTGGCTGCTTCATCTGGTAAGTAGCGCAGCACTATTCCCTTCAAACTCGCCTCTTCACCTCTACTCTACCTACGCAACCAGTGTCCTGTAGTCAGCACACACATGCCTTGAACACTCTGCCACAGCAGGAGGAAT
>NW_006287904.1:4646349-4675698 GCF_000327345.1 Myotis davidii | reverse complement strand
GGTGATGCAAACAAAATCAAACGAGACCCATTTCTAGAAAACTCACTCATTGTTCAGTGGAAGAGACCCATCTGACTCAAATGACCATGAGGAAATGTGACAGGCGACCCAGGGACCGTGCTGCAGAAAGCAGAATGAAGACATTTCACAAAGGACACAGAGAGAGTGGCATTCTGCTTAGGTTGGGTTCCCCCAAGAGCAGTGCCTGGGCAAGGACAGGAGAGCCAAGGGTTTACTTGGAAAGTACAAGAAGCTCCAGCAGGGAGTGGGGAAGGAAAAGGAAGATGCCAGCAAAGGGTACATCACCAAGCTCCTTCGACAGGGGGCGCCTGGAGCTCAAAACTGCTAAAAAACTCTGAGAAACCGTAGGCCACACCTCAGTTATCCCACTCCAGGGGTAAGGGGGTTGGGGTATTTACTTTGCATGCCTGAAGGCTGCTCCTGGGGGATGTTGATTTCCCAGCACTCAGGCCCAGGGCCCTTCCTAGTTTGGGGAAAGCTCCCGGGGAGCTGGGTGTTCGAAACACTCAGTTAAGGCTGGAGGGTAGAGCGTCTGCAACGTATTCGAACTGGTTTGTGAACCACTTTTTCATGAAGCAAAGGGTGGAAGTGAGGGTGGTGCCCAGGCAGGGGGGTCCATTGGCACCACACAGTGGCCCAAAAGGCACTACACAGATGCTGGAACCATCTGACCTTGACAATGGCAGGTGATCATGAACACACCACAGTGTGGACTTCCTGTTTCTCCTTCTTTGTGTTGAGCATCATACTCTGCTATTAAAAAAAAAAAAAAAGATGATCTTTTCCCAGTTTTAATTTCTGGGCTTTCTTCAAATTCCAGAACTAAAATTTTAGTCTTGACATCTGAACAAAGCAGGTTCCTCCCTTTCCTAGCCTGTGGGCCAATAACTTTGCTGGGTTTTCTTCTGTTTCTGCCCCTGGGTAAAATCCCAGTACAGGTAGGGCCACCACTCTCTTTTTCTCTCTGCACAGATCTGATACAGGGGTGGGTGTAATGTGAGCCACAGGCCACATCCGGCCCATGCCTGCACCATGAATTCGCTGGAATATGGCCACGCTCAATTGTTCACCAATTGGTTAAGTGGCTTTTGCCCATGACAGAGTTGAGTCATTATGACAAAGACTGCATGGCCCACACATTCTAAAATATTCCCTTTTTTGTCCTTTAGAGAAGTTTCTTGACCCTGACAATCCACCTCCCACAGGGTCTGGGGCTCTGATAGTCATACCTTAACCAGGGATACCAGGTTGTGGGGGAAAGTCAGGATGTGAGGTCTGTAGACAAGCTGCTTAAATCCCCTGGAGAGTTCTACCTTACCTTGGGTGTAGTTCAAGGCAAACTAAATAGGGTTAAATTGTGAAATAGAATAATGTTTTGCCAAGGTAGCAAATTGGAAGTTTCCATGGAAGCAGGAGCCCAGAGATCTTGGATGTGCAGAATTTACAAAGGCACTGTAAAAACAGGTATCCTGACTCTTGAGACCCCTCACCTGCACCAGGGACAAAGAGATTAGACTGACGACAGTTAGGGGGATACTTCTTTGTTGACGGCTGCTGGTGCCACCTACCCTGGATTGTGGGGGTGGGGAAGGCATGGTGGGTGCTAGTCTCTCAAGCCCAGTAAGAGCAATGCCAATGTCACTGATGATATAGTTGTCATGTAAGCCTGAGACAGTCACCATGGTTCAGGAAGCATTGTGCATTGGGATCTGACTCTCACCCAGGAAATCAGGGGACAAGAGACTGGCCAGTTGGCTGCTTTGGGGGTGAGGTAGAGAAAAACTGCCACTACTTTAGGATGGGTCTACTTTCAGATAGTTAGGGTCACCTAACGAGGGTCATGAGAGTTGATTTTGTGGGATTTCTTCTCCATGGGCCAGATGAGAGAGTACTGACTGGAGGATTTCTAACCTTGCCCCAGAAGACTGCCCGGGTGGAGCTTGTCTGTGGGACCCCATGAGCAAATGTGTGTACCGGGGACGCCAGTCAACAGAAGCTGGTGGGAAGCTGTCAGCCAGGGAAAATGCATTTCTTTAAAATCCCAGAGCTTATGTTAAAAATTCCCAGGGATGTGTCCAATGACTACAAGGCAGTCTGTGGGAGAAAGAATCAACTCTTAAACACCTGCCCATCCCAAGGGTCACATAATCTTATGCCGGAGCCAGAAACTTTCCTAACCCCGGCTTCCCTTCCCATCCCAGTGCCCACCCAGTCGGAGGTCTAGAAACCACGCTTAGCAAGCTGCGGGGAGGGGAGGAGTGCCAGGGAGGGAGAGAGGAAAGAAGGATGGCACCCCCATTTCTCTCTCCTGCAACAGGTTCATCCCTTACCAGCTTGGAGCAGGGGTGGAGAGTAAGATGTCAATGTCAAATCCATTTTGATATCCATATGGGGATCTACTCTTCTATTTCTGAATTAAAACTCTGTCCTTCCGTGACCTCAAGTGGTTAGGGGACTTTTAGGATCTAAGTGTGATGACAGAAGTCATGGGACTGCCCAAGTTTTCTCTGGGGCTAGAACTTCACCCTCTAATTCAATTGGAAGGGACATGAGACACGATGATAAAGATTCTTTCTGTTTATACCACATGGGTCCTGTTGGTTCGACATACTGGTGGCAAATTCAAAACCCCAAAATTTCAGCCCTCTCATGTGCACATGGAGCTCACATGAATTTTCAGGACAAGCCTGCAGGGTTTAAAAAGATGTTAGAGACCCAGATCCTGGCTGAGGAATAAGGCAGAGGAGGGAAAAGCAATGATATCAAATATACATAGAGATATAAACAGATGCAGTCTAGACTTTCTGAACTGAGGAAAGCCTCCCAGTTTTCAGGTAGGACAAGGTTCTTCCTGGCTCAGTTTGTCCTGGCAAATTGGCCTCCAATGGTCCCTTACTTGCTAACACGTTTCAGTTACAGTTGCAGTGGGAAATGGGAACACCAGGGGGCCCTCGCTAATGCCGAGCCACAGCAAGCCCTGTGTAGTCAAGGGAAAACCATGTATGAATGGAAAGCATTGAGATAGAGAGAGAATCCATGGGGCTGGGAATATCGGGAAGGACCAGAGGGCCTGGGAAGCCCTGAGCTTCCTGTGCCCTCGGACACGCTGCCTTCTACACCCCTCCTTCCCAACAAAGCTGTTTTCCCGAGCATGAGAAAGTTCACAGCTCATCCCATGTACCACTCTTCACGCTCAATAGTAAATAGGATTTGAATTCAACATGGCCCAGAAGATAACATGCAGAATCAGGGCAGGGAAGACGATTCCCTAAGGAATTACAGGACTTGTTTCATATGTCGTATCAGAAACCTGAGTTTGGATTTTGAGAGTGCTTCATAAAAGAGGACAGAATTTTGGATTGGGCTGAATTTATGGGCATGTGCACTCATCAGAAACACTGAACTCAATGGCTAAGGTCTAAGAGGTTTCTGATTGGGCTACTACAGATTTGGACCAAATACTGGTCCATGCCAGGTGAGCGGGAAAGGCCAGAATCCCTGGGAATAAGTTAAAGGAAGATTGGAACACTGTATTACCTCTATCACGTGGGTTCTGATCCGTCTCCCTCACTCTCTCTATATGTAGTGGAAAAGACCCTCCTCTCCTTTGTCATGAAGACAAGATTGGAGAGGAAGGTCATCTGGAATGGCAGTGGGAGAAGCTGTAATTCAAATACAATCCTTGACCTTAGTATATCAGGGGATATATTAAGTGTGGATGTTTTACCTGCCAGAAACAACATAGGTGTGGCCGTTATAAAAGCCAACAGAGAAAGGATGGCGATCAGGGAGCGAGGAGTCATCTGGCATCCAGAAACCCCTGAGTGTGTTCATTCACCATGGCGATCCCAGGAATTCTATCACGACTTACTCAAGAAAATGCTAGGGCCGAAACCGGTTTGGCTCAGTGGATAGAGCATCGGCCTGCGGACTGAAGGGTCCCGGGTTCGATTCCGGTCAGGGGCATGTGCCTGGGTTGCGGGCACTTCCCCGGTGGGGGATGTGCAGGGGGCGGCTGGTCGATGTTTCTCTCTCGTAGATGTTTCTGGCTCTCTATCTCTCTCCCTTCCTCTCTGTGGAAAATCAATAAAATATATTTTTTTTAAAAAAGGAACGTTTATAGTAATTAGTTTTCAGGATGGGAAAATAGTTTCTTTTAAGTTAACATGAATTTCAATGTGATGACCCAGAAAACCAGGACACTTCAATGGAATAAAAGCACTAAATTATACAAAATACATGAAACAACAATGAAGGGTTAATTAAGAATTAGAAAAATGTGGGTTTAAAAATATCTTTACACTACTGGGCATGGAAATATTAGTCTGAACGCAGTGGTCCCAGGTTCAATTCCGGTCAAAGGCATGTACCTTGGTTGCGGGCACATACCCAGTGGGGGATGTGCAGGGGGCGGCTGGTCGATGTTTCTCTCTCGTAGATGTTTCTGGCTCTCTATCTCTCTCCCTTCCTCTCTGTAAAAAATCAATAAAATATATTTTAAAAAAAGAAAAGAAAATGCTAGGTCTGGCCAAAACCAGGCCTGTCTTGAGTCCCAGAAGTGGGTCATTTCACAACCATGCTTCTTGCTGATAAGGAAGCCACACATCTTTGAGGAAGAGCTTTCCGCTATCGCCACTCATGAGAACCCTCACTCCAGCCTTTCCCAAGTGGGCCTGCAGCCACTTTTGCTGAAATCACACGCACTGGGAAAAGTGATACTCAAACTTGTTAGGCATCATTGGCTGCCAGTTGTAAATTACAGTAATTCTAAAAACAAACAAACAAAAAACAAAACAAAAAACAGGAGAGAACCTTTGCCAATAAATAGGATAGTGTTAAAAATAAATAAATATAAATAAGCAAATAAATAAATAACCCAGGAAATCGTCGAGGTCAGCACAGAGTAGGTGCTTTTGAGAGCCAGGTGATAGAGTTTTGATGTGATTTTGTGTCATTATGGACGGAACCGGCCCTGAACCCACCTCGTGATTTTTTTTCATTAGTCCCCACGTACAGTGCAGGGATAGATAGAGTCAGCAAAGGGTGGGATCCCCACCCTGGCTTTCAGGTAGTAGAGAAAGGTTACTCTGAGAGGATCGTCCATGTGGAAGCCATTGGAGACTTCCTGTCCTGCCAATCAAAACAAACACATTATCTCCCAGAGAAAATAGCAGATTAGTGTCCCCCTCACCAATGAGAAAGAGGCAGACCTAAAAGCTCCTATCAAACCACCTTTTTAACTATGTTTCTATTGATTTTAGAGAGAAGGAAGGGAGAGGGAGAGAGAGAGAAACATCAATGGGAGAGAGAAACCTCCTGTACACCCCCTACTGGAGATCAAGCCCACAACCCGGGCATGTGCCCTGACTGGGAGTTGAACCGGAGCCCTCTTGGTGCGTGGGATGACACGAAACCAACCAAGCCACACATTACACAAAAAACGGATGGGTCTTGGAGAATAACAGTAGAGTTATTGCAACTAAATCAGAGAGTGATTCAATTGTGTGTGTTCTTCTAAATTTGGTTCCCTTGCTGAAGCAAGTCATTACAGTCCTATATAATTTCCGGGTCAGGAATTCAGTCAGGGCACAATGGGAACAATCAGAAAAGAGGAAAACACTCTTGGAAATTAAAATATAATATCAGAAATATTAAAAGAAAAGTTAACACAAGGTTTGAAAGAAAACAATGAGTAGGAAAACAAGAACAGGAAATCAACAAATAATGTCAAAAACTGATAGACTGTGAGGTCGCATGATAAGCATATTACTTAACAACATGGAGGCCAGCATCAGGAGAAATGGCCAAAAGAAATGAAAGTGGTTGCCTTGGACGAGTGGGCAGGGATGGAGCAGGAAATGCTATTTCTCATTGCTTATTATGCTCTATTATAACCGCCATAAAAAGTAACTTTAAAAATGTGATGTTATTAGATAAGGAAATAAGAGCAAGTAGAAAATAAGAACAGTAGAGTCAGATTAAGCCATAACAGAATTCCTGTTGCATACACTAAGGCCCTGACCATTGGAAGCAGTAAACATGCACTTGACCATGCACTTCTTAGTAACCCAAAGAGCAAACACTGTCCAATACAGTCACTAAATAATGATTAGAACCACTATTAAATTAGAGGCCAACAAACTGTACGTTTTAGGTAAATGCTGAATGGTCCAGTGTTAGCTAAAACTCAGTACCTGGCCACATCTAAGGCCAAGACTGTTGGTCACCATCACAGGAGGGGAGGGGGGAAATGCTGGGATTTAAGAACAATCTGAGATCTCATTTAAACATGCTATGATAACTGCCACATCATATTAAAAGTGAGTGCTCTCATTTTAAAGTGTGGCATCGCTTCTCAGGACTGTCAGTGTTCAGTGGCTCCTGTGGTCACCTCACACACAGCAGCATGTGTGGGGTACGATATAGTCCCTGGCTTCCAACCGAGGTTGGTGGAGGAGCGGTGTGGGGTTTAGTTGCCAGTATGGGAAAGTACTCACAGCCATGTTGGCGCTGAGCTACTCAGCTTTCCTTTCTTTATCTCTCATGGTAATCCACTAAGGTGACAGCTGGTCTCCTCCCCACCTCTTGCAATTAAAGATATCATCGCTGGTGACAATGCGATTTCCTTGTGTGCTGCTTGAAGAAGACATGACTGTGTTCTCAGAAGCTGACTATATGGACACCTCTTGGGAGCCACTTCCCATCCCCTTGGCCTTTTCTGCCGTGGGCTCCAGCTGCCGTGGGCTCCAGTTGCCGTGGGCTCCAGTTGCCTTGCACAGGTCCAGCCTGATGGCACCTGGTCGGGGCTGGGTCATCCTCTCACCGGTCCCAGGACTTCTCCATTGACACTCAGCACCCACAGGTGCAAACTGGACATGCAGGGGACTTGACGTCCCCTCGGGCAAAGCTTTGACTAGTGGGAGACTGGAGCTGATGGAGAAATGTGTCCAGCTCCATCCCCAAGATGGACAGTCTGGAGAAGCGTCTCCTAGCTGTCAGCACCCGGGGTAGTAGCCACAAGGCATCCTTGTCCTGGTCCTTCCTCTTCCCCTACTTTCTACCCTGTCCCTCACCTCTGCTGTCTGAGATCACATTCCCGGATGATCCCGTTCCCAGATGAAACTCCAGCATGTGAGCCTGGATCTGGGACTCTGCCTTCTGGGGACTGTAAGCCAAGACCCAGGCTCATGATCACTGCCTTCGCTTTCCTTCTATCCATCTCTCCTCGTTTTCCATGCACTTGGGTTTCTATACAAGCCCCTGAGAAAAGCTGGTTCTTAAACCTTGAACCTAAGACTGGGCCATGGAGCAACGTGACCGGCATTTGGTGTTTATTAATAAACTGTCCCAGCTGTCACACACCCCCCTCTGGAGAGGAAGGAGGGCAGGGTCCTCTCAGCAGCTCTGAGTCAGCAGGACAGTGCTTTCAAGATGACTTCTCCAGTGGGTTCCAGTAAACCAGCTATTTCTTCACAACTGTTGGTTGTTGGCAAGTTCTGCTACCCAGTCCTCAGTAACGTGCATTACACCTTCTTTTCACCAAACAGCCTTTCCAACACAGCGTGGATGCTGTGCCCCTGGGTGACGTGGGTGTGGAAGCAATCTCGCTATCTCCATGTGTCTCACGGTTTACCTTCCGCGAAAGCCCGAGTGCTACACCCGGCCTTCCACCCTTTCTGCGTGCGACCAGCATTTCTGCGACGTGATGCCCGGTTGCAGGTGCTTTCGGAAAGCCCCGTGAAAGGCGCAAACAAAGCACCTCATGATGATCCGCAAGTTCACTTATCACTCCACCATTGTTTTCCATTTTCAATGGCAACCACAGAACATTTCGCTCTATTGATTTTCCATCCGATACATATTTTTTCTTTCAGATTCACTGTATTGCTATCTGTTTGAGACCCAGAAATCTCTTGATAAGCTGATAAATAAAAGCCTATTGTGTTTCAGTGTGATTCCTCTGTGCTCTCAAACTTTTACAAAAAGAGATACCTGCCCAGCCGGTGTGAGCTTCGTCCCATGCACCAAGAGGTCACTGGTTCTTTTCCCAGTCAGGACACATGCCTGGGTTGCCAGCTCAATCCCCAGTAGGGGGCGTGCAGGAGGCAACCAATCAATGTTTCTCTCTCATCAATGTTTTTCTCTCTCTTTCTCTTCCATCTCTATCTCCCTTCCTCTCTCTCTAAAAATCAATAAAACCTATTTTTAGGAAGGGATACCTGGTTGTCTCTGCATGTCCAAACACCAGGTGTACAGGACACAAGACGAGCAGGACCACCATGTTCAGTATTGTCAGGAACCCTTTTGTGCACACAATCCCGACAGTCAAATGTCTTCTAGAAGGATCTTTGCATCTAGAATTCACAGCCTGGACAAATCTCAAAATCTTTCCATTTCTGAAAAGGGTTGGCAATCTCTAGCAATCATTTTGACAAGGTTTTTGTTTAAATTTTAACCTCTATGCTTTCAGTTGTCTTTTGCAGACAAAGGCTGTGTCTTTAAAGGTAAAACATTCTTGTGAAGACGATTGTTTTGAAGTTTGACTAGTGAAATAAAATGTTTTGTGGTTTCTCTCTTTCCTCAACAAGTTTTTTCTTCTTGGTGCCTTATATTCTCTTTATGCCGGGATCAACGAAGGTTTATCGTGGATATTTTTGTACATTCTTCTAGAGTCCTTTTGGGAAATTTTGAGGTGGGACTGCTGTCATTCTGCTCTAAGATGAGAAGAATTCTCACTTAGAAAATTTCCTGGGAAGAGTCTGGCTGAAATTGAATTGACCAACCTAAAAATTAACTATAGTGCTTAAAGGTCATTTTGTTTAATTTTATGAATAATTCTAGCAAGTCGAATAACTGCAAGTATGACAATTATATAATTGAGTCTCCATAATCTCTATTCTACCTTTTAATGTTATTTATGTTTATAAACAGCTCTCAGGCCAACACTGACACAACCTGCTTCCTATAGCATTCAGATAACATGTACTGTCTCTTAGTACTTGTCTTTTTAAAAATATATATTTTTATAGATTCTGAGAGGAAGGAAAAGCAAGCTAGAAACATCAAAGATGAGAAAGAACCATTGATTGGCTGCCTCCTGCACACCCCCCACAGGGGACCGAATCTTCAACCCGGGCTTTTGCTTTGACCAGGAATTGAACCACGACCTCCTGACTCACAGGTCGACGCTCAACCACTGAGTTATGCCTGCCAGGCATCTTATTACTTGTTTTAACTCCACTCTATCTTTTTTATTTACTTAACCATTTGAAGCATCTTAATTTTTGCACATAATATTGACAGCTTATATTGTCAGTAGCTTTGCAGCATCGTACTCTTGCAATATTTAATGTACATTTGTGTTTCAATTGGTTGACAGAACTTCAACATATAAAACACATAAGGAGATTTTTCACTCTAAGTTACATCCAAATGCTTAGTTACATTTGGAACTGAGTTTTCGGTTATTTACATAAATGTATGCTTGTGTTACATGCACTGAAATGATGGAAACCTACATGACCACATGACCACTGATCATACATAAGCTCAGAAATCCCCCAAATGATGTTGATGCCGGCATCTAGCGTTTTTGCCCTTCTGATGACTAAGGTCAAAGCTAAAGCCAACATTAGATTCTTTTAACCATATTTTTTCCCTATCTCCTATTACCTCAACCCCCACTCTGTGTAGCAGTGAATTCTTACATGAGTTATATCTCTATTGGGTGCTTGTCAAAAATCCATGTGCTATTTAGTCTCATGACTCATAAGGTGTTAAAAAAAGAAAAGAAGAGAGCAACATTAATGTGGTTATTTCAAGAACTATAGATGTTTCAGGACGTCTTAGAAGAAGCCTTAAGATGCATTGGTGGGATGCTTTTCTTTTTCTTAATGCCTAAAAAGTCCATCAGTATTTTAAATTATGGAAACATTTAGCTAAGCTACCAGCAGAGACCATCTGGACGATGGCGATGATCTAGCCTCCGAACCACAGCTGGGTGCACAGGGCCAGGGGCCGCACGCAGGTGGAGATAAGTGAGGAGAGGCAGGAGGTAGTGACACACCTCAAGTTCTTACCTAATGATCACAATGTTACTTCCTGTCCTCACACCGCTAAGTTCCACTGTTTTAAAGTTTTAGTGCCCAAGGTACCCCCGAAAGTTCTCCTTAATTGGAAACTGAGAATGCCACCTGACCAACTGCCATTTCCTTACTCAATTAGAGAAATGGCAACAAAAAGGAGGGGGCGGGGGGAGAAAAAATATATATATTTCAGAAGCGCGTATACCATATGTGTGAAATGTAGGAAAACATTTTAGGCATCTCCTTCTACTATTCTCCCCCAAAGTAGGAGTTAACAGAACTACCACCATCCTATGCAGGCAGGTCTCAGATGACTGAGGAATGAAAGATTGGGCGACCTCAGAAGACTCCACCCATGGAGGCGGTGGCCAAAAGAAAGGAAACAGGAAACAGGAGTGGAGGGTGGATCTTGCATTCCTGTTGCAAAATAAGTATGATTATATCTGTCGGTAATTCTCTTTCGCCTTTACTCCTCCTGTTATTGTGTATAAGTTATGCTGGTTGCAGTTAACTTTAACATTGGTGCATAGGCTGCAGATGATCAATATGAGTTCACAGTGAAAGTCCAATAGAAATTGACCTCACTGGGAGCACATGGACTTGGATGACTGTGAACTCAAGAACTCATTTCTAGGTGCAGCAGTGGTTGATGACTTTGAGTTGCTCTCCACCTACCACCACTGCCTCCAGGTCCCCATGGAGGGTCTGAGTGCTTTCACGTTTATCCTGGTATCCCGGGTCACCTATGGATAATCAGGAAAAAAAGATCAAGTGTATGTTTGCATGTAGCCAAGGGGTGGACTGTGATAAACACCCAGAGAGCTGTCCATCAGCTCACAGAAATTCCCACAGTGACCATGCTCACCCACTCTGCTGCCTGCCTTTGGGGATGACCCACACTGCATGATCAGATTGAAACGTTTCCAATAAAATAGTTTTGAACCTCTCAATGAAAATAGTCTGGAACCAAAAGTAGACAGAACTGAGTTATCTTGAGGCAGGTTTCCAGGGAGCAGGTCCATGAAGACCCACTGCTGAGGGGCCCAAGTTTACAGTTCCTGTTCTGCCTGACACCAGACAGTCCTGCTTATCCTTCCATTCCATAAACGTGGGGCTACTTTAGGGAGTTTGATTTGGTAGCACAGGACACCATGGATGGAACTGGAGAAAGGAGACTCAAAGAAGCTAGTTAAGAACTATTTTGTGATAATCAACCAGGATTTGGTCAAGCGTGCTGCACAGACAAGAGTTCTGAAAGACTGAAAACTTCCTAAGGAACAAGTGCTGAATGGTGTGTGTGTGTGTGTGTGTGTGTGTGTGTGTGTGTGTGTGTGTGTGTTGTATTCCAGGGCAGCGAGACAGAGAATGCAGACAGCACCACTCACAGTTTGGCCCCTTCATAGGCATGGCTGAGAGGCCAAATCTTTCTCTCCCTAGGTGGTCTCAGGGCTCCTCACATGGTGTCTCCAGCTGGGCAGCCGGACTTCTTACATAACTGCCCCTCACTCTGGTCCAGCTATTTCAAAGGTAATGATTCCCAGTAGTGGGGTTGGTGGGGCGCTGGATCTGAAAGACACTACCAGTTTAGCTTCTGAAACAGCACCAACCACTTCTCGTTCACAGACAGTGTCTGAGGAAAGCTCTCGCTTCTCCTACCCTCACTAACTCATCACGCCAGGCGTTCCACTCCTCCACTGTGGTTCCTGTGATGCGCTCAGGGTGACAGTTCACTTTTAGTGGAGTTTGTGTGCTGGCGCACGTTTGTATTATTATTATTATTTTATTGATTAAGTTATTACATATGTGTCCTTATCCCCACATTACCCCCTCCCGTTCCCTCACCCCCACCCCCACCCCCTGCCGTTTGTATTATTTTTGTAACCATTTGGATTTGTTCTTCTGGGAACTGCCCATTCATTAGGGATAAGACAGGGGACATATTCACAAATGTGGAAGGGGTGAATAAGCATAGATGAATTCTACATCCATCACTATGGTGACACATTTGAAAACCCCGAGGACATGAAAGATCTAGAAAATTTTAAATGATCAAAATTCATCCAAGAAGAAGTGGCACTACGAATAGATTAATTAACATAGAAAATTAGGAAGGTAAACTAATTTCTACCTTTTAAAAAAGATATCAGAACCAAATGTTTTCACAGCTAAGGTCCACCTTACATTTAAAGAATAGGCCTTTTCTATGTTATTTAAGTTATTGCAGCTCATAGAAAAAGATGGAAAACTTCCCATCTTATTTTGTGAGGCCAGTCTATTTTAAAGATAGAAGTCAACTATATATCAATGTTACTTATGGGTTCATAAGTCAAAGTCAAAGTATTAGTGAGTAAAATCCAACAGTAGAGCAAAAGAATACTATTCTTTGGTCAATTCATGTTATCTGAACATGAAAAGCAGCCCAAAGTAGGAGTTCTGTTTTCTTAATGCATTAGACCACTGGTTTTCAACCAGTGTGCCATGGAAATTTTAAAACATGCAATCCCTGAATTTAGTCAGGGGCACTGATCTCTTTCCCCTTAGTCTGTCAAATTTTAAAAAAATGACAACAGCCGACACAACAATAGTCATAAGATGTGAATGAATCAAAATTATACCAATTTTTTTGTCAGATGGGCAAGAAATATAACATTTTTGGTATGCCACAGAATTATAGTAATTAGTTTATGGGTGCCATGAAATGAAAGAGGTTGAAAATCTCTGTGTTAGATTAACAGATTAAAGAACAAAAGTCAAAGGACTATATTAAGAGCTAGTGAAAAATTATTTGATAAAATAGCAGCGATGATTTCTAAAAGAGGGGAAATTGTAGAACAATATGTAATGAAATCAATTGCCAAAGTCCTCTAAAAGTATCACCCCAAATGATAAAGTATTAAAACTAAGCCAATTCATTTCAGGAACCATATATAGATGCCGGTCCCGATCATTATAACTTAATATCATCTTAGGGGGTCTAACAGCCACAGTGAGTACAACAAGGAAAAAATCGGTACAACTTTGCATGTTCCTATGTCTTGAAACCCCAAGAGAAAGAAGCTTCTGGAACACACACATATCGATGGCTTTTCCTTACACTAACAACAGAGACACAGGAATCCAGAGGCTAGAAAAGACAAACATATTTGCTTATATAGATTCTTCAAAATTTTACAGAACAAAATAAACCAAAAATAAACCCAATATAACATGCTGAAAGGCACACCTTGATGAGATAAGGAATAGACTTCATACCGCAGATAGCAGTTTTCCCCTCCAAATGCTTGCTTCTAGCAAAGCAAACCGTTCTAGATTAACATCCAGATTACAAGGCTGCTTTCAGCACACTTTCAAAAGTAATCATATAAAGGTGAAAGCATGTGTCCCTCCTTTCAAACCCACCACCTAAAAGAGCGTGTCCCCAGATTCTAGCTCGTACCTCGGGCCAGGCTGCCCTCGGGGGGAGGAAAGAGAAACTCCGCACCCTCTTGGGCTCTGGGCAGTGATTTCCAACTCAGGTTTGATAGTAGCCTCTATGGATTCTAGGTCATCTCTGTGGGGCCCTGAAATCCTGCCAAGCTGTGGAAGATGCTGTCCCCCTGCCCTGGCTGTCTGCGGCCTTCCCAATGTACAGTGTGGCCCTGGAGGACAGATCAGCTGGGTTTTGGATGTCAGTTTAGATGATATCTGTCCTTTTACCACCAGGCCCCACCCCTGGGGACTGAACGGTTTGAATGGAATCAGGATCCTGGGTCAGGACACCCCATTGGGTGCAGGGTAAGATGCTACACATGCACCTACTCCTCCAGGTGCAATTCCACAGCCCAGCTACTTTCCTGCCCCGAGTCCAGGCCAGTCCCCAGTTTCTCCCGTTGCCAGCCGATCTGCATGTGTTAGTTACGATGACTTGGACACTGCCTGGTGATGTGGGGTAAGGTGACACCATCATAGAGTGATGAGTCCACCAGTCTCAGAGCTACGTCATGGTCCCAGCCCCTGTGTGTGTAGCCCCCATGACCCATGAGCCTGGAGGATATGTGGGTCTCCCACAGAAAGCACAGCAACCCAAGAGCAGCAGCTGCAGCTGTGTGTGGAAACACCAAGAAGGAGCTAGGAAGGTGCGGACCAGGGAGGCATCAACCAGTCTCTCTGCCCCAGAGACAAGGTCGATATGACAGAGCAAGGTGGGGGGGAGTCTCTTGGGGAAACTGATGAAGCAACTGACATGTCGAAGGAGTGGGTGGACTTGGGGGTGAGAAGGGGCCAGGAAATGCAGGCTCTGAACAGGCAGGGGAGAGATGAGTCATGCCGATAATTCAAAACCTGCAAGAAGGGAATTACTCTGAGGACTTAAACTCAAAGGTTGCTAGTTTCGGTCCTTCTGCGGAAGCTGAGGCGAAAAGGCAAAAGGACAGGTGAGGAGAGGGGATTTCAACACAGGAATCAAAACTGAGGTGGGGGTGGGAGGCTGAGAGACAGGTGAAGACATTTTCGTCTCTCCAAGTGCCCATGATCTTGACTCCAATCCATGAAGGTCTGAGAAATTAGGGTTTTTTTGGTGGCTTTCTGATAGCTCCCACGGTGCCCACCAAACATTTAGAAAGCAGTGCCATGGATGCCACACTGAGCAAAGAAAGCATTATGGGATGTGAAGGGGAAATGTAAGACCTGGTCTCCACATGAAGCCACAGCACCAACTGGTCTGATGTGGGCCCCACTGGTCAACGTGAGGTCGGTGGACCAGCAGCATCTCATCACCTGGTCACTTATCAGAAAGGCCAAATATCAAGCCCCACCCCAGACAGACCCAATCAGAATCTGCACTTTTAGCAAGACCTCCAGAGAACATGTAGGCACATTATAGTTTGAGGAACACTGGTCAAGGCAATGGGGCAGAAGGGGGACGCTGCCTGGAGTCAGGTTGCTACTGGAAGCTTCATGGACAAGCTGGGTCTTGGACAAATCTTGACTATGGATGTGGAGTGGACTTAGGAGTGCTGGGATGGAAGAACAGGCGAAGCCCTCAAGGCCCATTTCAAATACTTCACATGCAGGAAGTCAGATGGACATAGCCGTCCCGCCTGCCCTCTGCCCATCAGACTTCCCTGAGACAATCCAACCCAGGACACGGCTCTGCTTACCAGGCATGAAGCCATAATGCCTGGTAAGGAGGCTCTTCACAGCAGAGAAAACGCAGCTCCACCCATGTATTTCTAGATGACC
This sequence comes from Myotis davidii, assembly GCF_000327345.1. Classification (NCBI taxonomy): domain Eukaryota; kingdom Metazoa; phylum Chordata; class Mammalia; order Chiroptera; family Vespertilionidae; genus Myotis; species Myotis davidii. The sequence goes on along the minus strand of NW_006287904.1, from coordinate 4,660,372 downwards.
ACGTGTACAGAACAATGCCCTGAGGCGACAGCACAGACACCGGCCCTAATACCAGGAGTGGCTGTTCCAGTGCCTTCCGGCTGAGTCTCCCCAACCTGTACACAACAGAAACTCAGCCACAGGGGGTGAGGGGCTTGACTAATTATGGCCTTGTCTTACCCACACTGATGCCCCAGCTGCTTCATCCGGCTCTCTGTTCCGCCATCCTAGAGTAAAGCTTTTGTCCCCCTCGTTGCCACATGGGCTCCAGATGGCTGGTCCACGGCAAATTAGGGATTTGCATTCTAAGCAGGAAGAAAAAAAGAAGAAATCAACTAAGAGGAGGAGGAAGGAGCAGTGACAATACGAGGAAAGAAAAATTTCCCAGGAATCTCCAGTACATATTCACTTTGGTCTCATTGCCAGAAAGGTGCTGCATGGCCACCTCTAGCTGCAAGGGAGGCTGTCCTCAACATAATCAGTTAGTAACAAAGGAGGGGGTATGGGTGTGGGTGATCAGCTGGTGTGATTGCCAGACAGGACCACCCAAATGCCTGAATTGAGTACAAGATGCAGAAAGCAAGCAGCAGGGGCTGGAAGGGAAGCACCAGGTTGGAGGCATCTAAGGGGGTGCAGTTATTGTTATGCTGCCCCCAAGGTCCCCTTCAGAGCAACGGGTCCATTCCCCTTGGGTCAGGGAGTGCTGCCAACACAGCCTCAGCTGTCAGCCTTTTATTTTTGGAAGTGCTTTGACTAAAAAGAGTCACTTTGCCCAAAGTCACGTCCCCTTTCCAGGACAGCCTTCGTCCATTGCTCCCCATGGACTTTGTTGAGACTGCAGGGCTGCCCAGCTCTTCCCACCTCCTGGTCCTACTTCCTGTCCATCCCTCCCACCAACATTCTCCCTCAACACTCCCAATAGTCACCACAGACTCATTTCCCAGGGACACAGCCTGCACCAGGTTTAACCTAACAGACTTCTGCTGAATGCCTGTGTGCCTGAGCCCTGGGCAGGTGCTGTTGGGGAGGGTCAAGTGAATGCAAACCCAAACCAGCACCAGGAGCTCACAGCCTCATGCAATGGAGCTGGGAAACATGCGGTTAAGGTGCAAGACAAAGTACAAAGTGCAAAGACTGCTCTAAGGAGGAAGGTGTTATCGACAGCCTGGACTAGGAGTAGGGAGACAGCAGGAAATCCGGAGGGGCTTCACGGGAGAGGGAGCCTTTGAAATGGCCTCTGCGGATGACAGAGCAGAGCCCATGACAGAGAAGCACATAAGCAAAGGCACAGAGGGCTGGGTGTGGGCGGTGTCCAGAGGGTGGCAACAGACCAGTTTGGCCAGAATGGGAAGTGAAATTGAAGTACTAGTTAAGAACATGCTTCCAAGTCTGACGGGCCTGGCTCAACTCTCAGCTCTGGCCCCTCTGAGAAAGGGACCTGTGTCAGGCATGTTACTCACTTCCCACAACCAAGGCTTTCTCATCTTTAAACTGATAATTATACATCCCTCTCCCCAAGGGGCAGGTGGGGATTGAGGAGTAAAACTCCATGCAGAGGTACCTGAAAGAGCACAGGGCTGAACCCATACTCTCCAGCTGTTAGCACACAAACAGAGACATGGGTGAGCCAGTGGTTCTCAAAGTTAGGTTCCCAGCAGCATCCAATTAACTGGGAACTTGACAAAAAGGCAGACCTGCCGGCTCAGAAATTCTGAACGACACCCAGTCGTGTATTTTCACAAACCCCGCCCGGGGAAGCCGCTGGTGGGAGCCAAGAGAGGACTTTATTTCAAGGACACAAGGGCTCTTCAGGGAATCTGAAGACAGAGGTGCCGCAGGGCCTGGAAGATGGGCAGCCGACAGAGATGAGCGCCGGGGAAATGGGAGTCTCTGCGCTTCTTCACTCACCCCTCCTCTCTCACCTCTGCCTTTGGCTTCCTGGGCTCAAATGAGCTTTCTTTGTTTCTACTTCCACAGGCTGAGGGCGTCTGCCATACAGAGCTGCCAGACCCAGAGGCGGAACTCTTGCAGTTTCAACTCCAAATTCCCCTGGAAGAGGCTCATTGGCCCCGCTAGTTTCAGGTGCCCACACCTGCACCCACTAATTGTGCTTTGGGGGCTGAGGCTCCCACTCTGATCACAGGTGCCCTTCCCCTACCAAGTGGATGGAAGTGAGGTGCTGATTCAATGGGGTCTCCAGCGCTCAGAAAGCCAGTCAGGCACATGGGAGTGGGACATTCAGGAGTCACAAGCTTTGAGCCTGGTCCCATAGAGCCGTGGTCGGCAAACTGCGGCTCGAGAGCCACATGCGGCTCTTTGGTCCCTTGAGTGTGGCTCTTCCTAAGCCTTAGGAGGACCCTAATTAAATTAATAACAATGTACCTACCTACATAGTTTAAGTTTCAAAAATTTGGCTCTCAAAAGAAATTTCAATCGTTGTACTGTTGATATTTGGCTCTGTTGACTAATGAGTTTGCCGATCAAGGGGGAGTAATTTAATTCATTCGACCTGGAGGACAGAACAGTGAACAAAACAGTGAACCATGGCATAGAACCTTGGTTCTCAAAGCGTGATGCCCAGACCAGCAGTACCAGCGACATGTGGATAGAAAAGCCGTCTCGGGCCCCACCCACCCAGACCTACTGAAGCAGAAGCTCTCTAGGGGGGCTTGTCAGTCTGGGTGTCAGCCAGGAAGAGCTGGAGACCACCCTCAGGGAGGGCTCAGAAGCAGTGCACCCCCCCCCCCATTTGATGAGGGAGACAATCATTTTTGTAACCCTGCCCGTCTTTCACTCCACTTCCGTCGAGTCATAATGAAATAGGCAAAAGAGACGTCAGAGGAAAAAGCAGGCAGGGTGGTGGCTCCTGGCTGCTTTTCTTTCTTTAACGCAGGATGCATAGCAAGAGACAACTTCTCAGTTCCATGGGCTGTTGGAGCTGGGAGAGAGTCTGATCCTCCCTCTTCACTTTTGGGGAAACTGAGGCCCTACAGGGTCACAAGGCATGGCCAGTGTCTCCCATTCATTAGAAGAGTCAGGGTTGAAGCAGAGGCCTCTCAGTGTCAAGCTATCATGATAAAAAATGGAACTTTTGCCTGGCTGGTGTGGCTCAGAGGGATGAGTATTGTCCCATGCACCATGAGATCACTGGTTCGATTCCCACTCAGGGCACATGCCCGGGTTACAGGTTCAATCCCCAGTGGGGGGCATGCAGGAGGCAGCCGATCGATGTTTCTCTCTCATCAACGTTTCTATCTCTCTCCCTCTCCCTTCCTCCCTCTCTAAAATAATCAATAAAAACATATTTTTAAAAATGGAACTTTTGTAGGTCAAAGAGAAAGAAACTGAGAACATACAGCAAAATGAAACCATATGACAGCTGTGTGAGTAATAAAGACCAACTCGGAACCAGCCAGTGGAGTTAGGGACCATAAGAGTTGCATCGACAATGTCTTTTTGTTGAATCCCTAGTCAAATCATCAAACCCGACATCCCACCTGATTATCATTAGTAAGAGTTGTTCACAAGCACCAAACCAGGCAAGCCTAAAACCACCTCTACTTTACAATTAGCATACAGTGGGGCCTTGACTTACGAGTTTAATTCGTTCAGAGACCGAGCTCGTTAAGGAGCTCGTTAACTCAAATTACTCTATCAACTCAATGCAAAAAATCGTTGGAAAGACAGCTGGTATCTCAAAAAACTCGTTAGTCGGGACACTCGTAAGTCAAGGCCCCACTGTATTCATTCGGCTCTACTAAGAAAGGGAAGGAGAAAGAGAAGAGGATGAAGACAGGACATTTTATAGAGCCAGAGCAAAAGAAAGCCACAGCCCCTAAGTTCTCATATTTAAATGGATCTGGGAAGTATCCAACAGGGGGAAATTGCTAAACCATTGCATACAGAATTATGAAAAGTATGAACGTTAAGAGCCTGAACTTTGTAGAACTACAAAAAGAAAGATGCTCATGGTGGTTAATGTGTCAGTCTAAGAAAAGGAAGTGGCGAGTCCAGGCTGAGCTGGGTGGATGTAGGAGGCCTGTGTGAGATGCAGAAAGGTGAACAGACAGCAAAAAAAAAGTTAATATGGCTTTATTTTAAAAAGAGGAACCAAGACCGAACCAAAACAAAGCCATCTTTGCTCCTAGCTCTGGGTTTTGTTTTGTTTTGGGAGAGGCTAGGGGACTGTCTAGGGCGGGGGAAAAAATGGACACATATGTAATACCCTTTGTAATAAAAAATAAAATTTGAAAAAAAAAAGTTTATAATGGTCTCAATTATCCATGAATAAGTGAGATCATGTGGTATTTTTCCTTCATTGACTGGCTTATTTCACTAGCTCTGGGTTTTACCAACATGCGGATTGGAGGAGGGCGGGCAAGGACAGTTGTGCAGGTCGTGCCCTGAACAAGGGTGCTGCCCCTGCCCACGGGGCAGGTGACCCTTGATGACAGCAATCCACCTGGTGGCAGCTCACACAGCCCTGCTCAGCCCAGCCAGGGTGTGGCCTGCTGCTAACTTCACAAGGCTGAATGGCAGCTGGTTTGCTAGTAGTGCTTATTTGTGCCTTTTCTCTTGTTTTTCCTTCATCCATCTGGCTAGAGGTGGAATGGTGAAGAGTGTACGTAGCCTCACCTCAGGCTTTGCCACCGAAGGAGTTATGGACAAAGGTTTCCGTTTTCAGACCTTTGGGGTTTCAGAATTGTGGACTATGGGTGATAGATCTCGGTTTTCACTTTCATTCACTCCAATTGCTTTGTGATTTTTGTTCTGCTTTCCCTTTAACTCATAAGGCATTTAGAAATCGACTTTTCAGTCTCACAACCATTTTTTGTTTTGTTTTTATGGAAATAAAAATTATCTTTAATTTCATAAATGATGGTCAGAGGATGTGGTCTGTGTGATACCATTTCTTTCATATTTGCTAATAACTCTATTATGAACTTGGACACAGTCAGCTTTTATCAAAGATCTCTGTAGATTCTTGGTTTCAGAATTTCTCCGTTGGCGGGTGAGCCATGAATGCACTTAGGTGTGTGGTAACACGTTGATTTGTTCAGCCCTCAGGTCAGCTGGGCCCGGCAGGGCCTTATCATGAGCAACCTCACCTGAGCTCCTAGAGGGCAGCCCCTCACTCAGGAAGCTCACCTGGTAGCCCCCTTATCAGTGACCACTCGACCTGCATCCAGCCCTTGTGCCCGTACTAAGGAGCTAAGCCCAGCCAAGGAGGCAGCTCTTGGTGGACACCAACGTCACCAGCCAGCGGCAGAGCTCACGGTTGCCCGTGAAGGACAAGGGCCCTGTGGCCTTGTAGAAGGAGTTCACTCATGCTCCAGGTGCCCACGGCATGAAGCAAGGCCAAGGCCTCTGGTGGAGGTTGGGGGCCAGGGAGGCTCAGGGGGGGCTACTGGCAGACATAGCCCCAGGCAGCAGCGCCCGCTCTCTGCTTTGTGTATTTCAGCTACTTCCGTCCACCTGTGGCTGACGTGCCCTGTTCGTGGCATCCAAATCAGCTGCCGGGTGACTGTGCTAACGATGATGTGTGATTTGTAAAGGAGAGCTGCCTCATTTTTAAAACTTAATATAAAACATTTGATTGCCTTTGATCTGCTTTTGTATTTTGATATGATACGAAATGTCAACATCACATTTGTTAATGAAAGAGAAAGAAGAACTATTAGATTCTCCAATATCATTTCAACTATTGCAACATTTTGGACAGCTGCACATATTTTGCTTTAATTTTTACCACCTACTTATGTGACTAAAGTTTCTCACTGGTGGTGATGATCAAAAACTTGAAATTATTACCATTAAAAATCTTGATCTGAAACGTATCCAGCAATTTCCAGCATTATATACAATAAAGGTTTATGTCTGTGGGTGCAACCTCATTTATCATCTTAAAAAATGGGAAACTATTTTATTTGTGAAATTTATTTAAAAGTCAGTGTGTGATATTTTATAATGTGAATTTTACATTTCTTATTTTAACTATAATATTAACAAAATGAAAATTACTTTCTTAATAGATCATTCCTTTACTATTATGTCATTTTTCTCATTCTTAAATTAAGGGTTTTTCCTTAAATTCTACTTTGATTTTACTGTATAACCCAGCATTCTTTGGGTTAATATTTTTTCCAGAATACCTCTTTCCATCTCTTTATTTTTAGTCTATGTGGCTTTCTTATAGGAGTTCTTGTGAAAGCAATAAATGGTAATTTGTCTTTTAACAGATGATGATAATGCATTTAAATTCTACCTTTTTTGAAGATTACTGATATAATCAGACTTATTTTAGACATCTTGGTTTTTTTCTGTTTATCATGTTTTTTTTCTTAAATCTCTTCCTGTCTTTGGTCCTCCCCACCCTCACCCTGCTATTTTGGAAGCTATAGATTGCAGTCAATTTTCTTTGCATTTATTCTTATTTTTTAGCATATTTAATGACATGTTTTTCTAACAGATTCTGAAGTTTTTTACTATTTATATTTTCCTCCTAAACACAAACTGATTTTTTCATATTTTACCCATTGAATAGCCTTTCCTACCATCTAGTCATCACTGCTTTGTAGTTTGTTTTGTTTTTACATTTTCAACAACAACAACAAAGTTTTCCTCCATTAGAAGTTAAATTTACCAAGACACTTTATCAGGTTTTATCCTTACAGCTGTTTTTTTTTTGTTTGTTTGTTTGTTTTTGTTTTTGTATCCCATGATTTCCTTCTAGGTTTCTTTTTCTTCTCGTTGAGGCACATTTTTTAATCATTCTATTATTGAGTGCCAATAGACAGTAATACTCCCTAATCTGTCTTTCTTAAGATCTCTAATTTGTCTTCACTCTTGAATGATAAATCAGCAGGGTATAAATTCTCCAGGATGGCAGTCATTTTTTAAAATGCTTTGATGATATTACTCCTTTATCATCTGGCATAAAACTAATCTTTTCTCTCTGACAATTTTGAAGTGTCTATATGGCTGATGTGCTACAGTTTAGATATATGTTTAGATATATCTTGGCTCCATTTATGATATGCTTACACATATTATTGTGAATTACTAAATACAGTTACCATAAAGCCCTTTTTGTTGTTGTTGTTAATCCTCACCCAACGGTATTTTTTCCATTAATTTTTAGAGAGAGTGGAAGGAGGGGAAAAGACAGAGAAACAGCAATGTGTGAGAGACACACTGATTGATTGCCTCCTGCACACATCCTGACTGGAGCCAAGGATCAAGCCTGCAACCAAGATATGTGCTCTTGACCAGAATCAAACCTGAGAACCTTCAGTCTGGGGGGCTCAATGCTCTAACCACTGAGTAACTGGCTAGGGCACCATAAAGTCTTTTCTCAATTAATTAATAATTTCACTTGGAGTAAATTTGAATCATTATGATTTAGACAAAACTAACAGAAAAGTCAACTAATGACTAAAACAATAAGAGTTATCCTATATAATAAAAGGCTAATATGCAAATTGCCCCCTCAACCGGGAGTTCAGTACTGGGGGGAGAGCCAGCTGGCCAACCTCCCACGGCGCCTTGCCCAGACCAGCTCCACCCCCAATTGGCCACCCTGACCCTGATTGGGGGCAGGGCTGGCCCACCAACCACCCATGGCCCTTCCCCCCCCGGCCAGCCCAGCCCAATCGGCCTCAATCAGGGTGGGCCGGACAGACCCCACCCATGCAAAAATTTGTGCACCAGGCCTCTAGTATCATATAACAAGAGGCCCGGAAGTAAGATAATGACATGACAAAATCAATCATGCACAATGTTTTAAGATGAGATCTACCATGTAATTAGTTTATATTACCTTATACATTTTTATAGCTAATAAGGAAATCATACAGGCCCTTTTTATTACAAGTATTTATACCTTCAGAAATCAGAAAAGAAAAAAAAAAGGTTGAATATTATTGCAAATATTTTCTCCATTCTGTAACTTGTCTTTTCACCTTCTTGAGAGAATCTTTTGCAGCCCCCAAAATTTTAATTTAGAAAAAGTTTAATTTATTAATTTTTTCCTTTTATGAATAATGCTTTTGGTGTCAAACCTAAGAACTCTCTGCCTAACCTTAAATCCCAAAGGTTTTGTTTTTTTTTAATAAAAGTTGTATTGTTTATATTTAATATTGAAGTTCATGATCCATTTTGAGTTGAGTTTTGTATAAGGTATGAAGGGTTTTTTTGTTTGGTTTGGGGATTTTATGTTTGTTTGTTTGTTTATATGTTTGCTTGTTTGCCTGGGAGGGTTATTTGCTTTCTATTAAAAAGCTTATTCTTCCTCCACTGAGTAGCTTTTGTGCCTTTATCAACAATCACTTGGCCATGTTTGTGTGGGTCTGTTTCTGGATTCTCTGTTCTGTTCTATTTATCTATGTGAGTATATTTCCACTAATTCCATACAATATTGGTTACTATAGCTATATAATAAGTCTTGAAATATAGTAGGCTAGTTTCTCTCACTTTATTCTTCATTTCCAAAATTGTTATAGCTATCTAGTTCCTTTGCCTTCTCATATAAATTAAACAATAATCATGTTTATATCTACAAATATATATATCATCCCTTGCTGGGAGTTTTAAAAGGAATTGCATTAAACCTGTATATCAGTTGGGGGATAAATGATATCATTACTATGTTGAACTTTCTAATCCATGAGCACAATAAGTCTCTTCATTTGCAAAGATCTTTGATTCCTTTCATCAGCATATGTAGTTTTCTTATGTTTGTTTTACATAGGATGATCAGGGTTTTAATCATACCAGTGGGAGGAATAAAAAACACTACTTTCACTCTTCATCTTTCTGAAAGTTTCTATTTGTTTATTTTTATGCCCCCTTTCCACAGCTAGAATATAAGAGCCATATCTCATTTGTTTATCACAACAATTTCAGGAACTGGCCCAATGCCCAGGTGAGTGGGGGCATTCAATAATAAACACATTAAGAAAAAAATACTGAAAAGAAATAAAGCTAAATCTCTATGGTGCACATAGATTTTTGATGGTAGAACTATAGATATACTCTCCTCTATATATGTTAATAAATTGTTCCAAAATGTATCACCTTTATAATGAAAGAAATAAACTTTTTAATAAAAGAAATTAAAGCCCAAGATAGATGAAATATATTGAAAGAACCCATTCCCCCCTCAAAAAAAGCTTGTTTCTTTTTATTTATTTATTTAAAATATATTTTTATTAATTTCAGAGAGGAAGGGAGAGGGAGAGAGAGATTGAAACATTAATAATGAGAGAGAATCATTGATTGGCTGCCTCCTGCATACCCCCTACTGGGGATCGAGCCTGCAACCTGGCATGTGCCCTTGACCAGAGTCAAACCCCGGAACCTTCAGTCTGCAGGCTAATGCTCTATCCACTGAACCAAACTGGCTACGGTCCAAAAGAGCTTTATTCAAATAAATCATATTAGAGTTATAGAAGAATTTGCAGGTATGACTGGAAAATTGTTGCCAATAGTATTTGGAGAATAAGAGAGAAGGCAAAAGACTGGTATTGGGTAAATTTTCTTGTTCAGCTCTGGCATATTAACTTATGCTAGAAATTGGCATTGAACTTTCACAAAGGCTGGGCAGAATAATGAAATGCTAGTTTATGAATATTAAAAGACATAATCATAGCTCAACCAGCATGGCTCAGTGGTTGAGCGTCAACTTATGAACCCAGAGGTCAAGATTCAATTCCCAGTCAGGGCACATGCCTGGGTTTTGGGCTCGATCCCTAATCCCTCTTTCTTCCTCTCTGAAATCAATAAGTATATATATATTTTTTATAAGTACCGCGTGCTAACCGATTGCGCCACTGGAGCTCCTATAACTATATATATATATTTTATAAGACATAATCATCAAGGGTCAGCCGTGCCAAGGGGCAAGTGGTAAGGTGGGCCTCAGACATGATAAGGATGGAGGGTAGGGACAGAAAGCGGTGAAGGATTTATGAAACAAATGCTTACTCATTAATTCTGGTAAACTCAATGTCTAAAGTTCATGAGCTTATTGAATATCACTCTTTTATTTCCACCCCCCAATCTCTGACCTAAATTTCCCTGCAATAAGTTGACTATGCTTAGGAACTTCTGGTTTATCCCTTCTCATGCTGCTTAAGCAACTTCTCAGTTCCACCTCACTTGTCCACCCCCAGTTTTGTTGTTGCTTAATCCCTTGGCCTTGTGCCACCCAACTCCCCTCACAGAGCAACTAACTCTTCCACTACAGGACAATATAAATCCACTCATGACAATGTATGCCATACCAACCACATTTCCCCTTTTTAACAAAGTTACCCAATTGGGAAATCCAGAAATGCCTGAGGACGCTCATTAACAACAAGGAATTGGCAGACTCTCTGCTGCCTGGTATATATCTTGGCATTTGGAAACTCAAATTATAAGAAATAAATGTGATTGGTTGGATTGAATGATACTTAAAGGAGAATGAAGACTGGTTCAACAACGGTACTAAGAATAATTGGTTCATGGGTTCATATTAGGGGAAAGCTAACATGCACCACATTGAACTCTTTTCTATCACTAATTTAAATGAGAACTAAAGCTATGCCTTACTGTTATGTGAACTGGCAAAAAATCGAGAGTGACAGCTAGTAAGTTTAGTAACAGAATCAGATTTAAAAATCATCTTGATGGCCTAAAATAACTAGTTAAAACTGAGAGATAACATTTAATAGAAAGAAATATAAAGTCTTGTTTTTAGATGCATAAAAATACATCTTAAAAATGTCAAATGATGATAATAGTTAATGCTTGAAAGTTTATAGTGAACATGACAAACACATTCTATTTCAGGTCCATGACCTTACTACTGAGTTTGTTACAAGAACAACTGCAGCTGTAGACACATGAGTCCTACCAGCCAAACTTTCCTCACAATCCTGACTTTAACCACGTAGTTCTGAACCTTAATATCAAAGCAGAGGGGCCAGAGGAAGTGACCCATTTCTGTTCGAAGTGAATTGCAGCTTCTAATGAGGAAAAGCAAGAGGCATGTCTCCCTTCTCTGGTGTGCAAAGCCTACGTCTCCTATATGGATTTGCAATATCAAGCACTGGAGCTGTTTGCAGACAACAATGGTGGTATCATTGGCCATGGAATGTCAAACAGGGATGAAACCCTGTAAAGGTTAAATATCAAAACCCTACCTTCCTCCAATTTCCTGTGATATGGATTATGATCATGGATGGGACGTAATTGGGATGGAGCAGGAGAAAATATTATCATTTAGGCACTTAAAAATATTTGTGAGAGCTAGCTTCCTCAAATGAGAACCCGTCCAATTTCCGTGGTGACCCACTAGGCATCAATTTCAAGAATCTGTGAGTCAGAAGAGTCCTTGTCTTCTCTGAGTTATTATCCAGGATTCCCAGGAACCCCAACAAGCTAACCTTTTCAGATTCCTTCTTTGTGACTAGCCTAAGAGTTTCTAGTGGACATAACTCTGTTTTATTCATCTTTATAACCTAGCAACTGGCCCAGAATAGCCATTTTGTGGGTCATGAATGCTTGTTTTACTCTATTTCTTCCAGAGTATGAACTCCAGGTACTGATAACTGTATTCCAGTGACCTGTTTAGCATCTGTCTCCCCACTAAACTGTAAACTTCTTGAGGGAGGAATTCATGTCTGACTTATCTCTGTGCTCCCATGATCCCTGCATTCAAACCATGCCAAAGTCCATACATTTGTTGAGTGACCGGATACATAAATGAATGTATGAACAAAAATGAGCCTCCCTAATTTTCTGTCAATCAGACCTCAATGAAACTAGGGGAGTGGGGAGCGAGTCTCCCTATCTCTGACCAGTAGATCAGTTGCTTTGCTCTTCTCCTGCAGCCTAGATCTGACTACCTAGAGCATCTAAAGTTACCTATTAGTGCAGTGGTTCTCAAACCTTGGTATATGTCAGAATCATCTAGAAGACCAGGGTTTTTGACGTAGGATGGGGCGAGGCCCTTTGTAGATTTACCAAGTTTTCTAGGTGATTCTGATACCTACCCAGACCAGAGAACCAATGCTTTTGTCCAGTCCGTCTCAATCATTCTCGTGTTGAACCATCATAGAAAATGCCACATTCAGTATATTGGCCTAGACAAGATGAAGCTACTGGCGGCTGGGGGCTCAACCTGTTGGCCCACCCGCGATCCTTTCATTCACTGGCAACACCACTTGGAAAGCTCTGTAGAACCTTGATCCTCACATAGTGGGCTGGGGCCCTGCAGCTTCAGCACCAACCAAGAGCTTTTTACAAATGCAAATCGCAGGCCCTTCCCAGGCCCGCAGGAGCAGAATCCACATCCTAACAAGGTCTCCAGAGGACTCGTGTGCACATCGAAGACTGAGAAGCTCTGGTTTCAACACCCCTAACTTTGAAACTCCAACTCCTCTCTGACCTACAGAAAAATCTGTGTGTGTCCAGGAAAAGGCATGACTCAGAGAAGCAGGGGAAGTAGGGCAGAAATCTGCTGAGCTCAGCTACAATCACTGTTTACACCTCAGGGTGTGTGTGTCTATGTCCTAGTACATGTTCCACTCCTGCCAGCACCGCAAGGCCAGAGTGTAATGAGCACAGTCTCAGTTGTTAGAAAAAAAAAAAAGTTAAAATTCTAAAAGAGGCCAAAGTTAAAATTCTAAAAGATGCCAAAGGAAAATTTTGCACTGACCCTTGAGCTCACTGTCTGTGGTTGAGATGAAATCCAGGACAAAGTTTTGCACTCTATTTCTGCACTCTAGTTCATTGGTTCACTTATTCATTTCTTGAGCATCTGTTTTGTACCAGGCACCACATTAGGCACCAGAAATACAAATAAGAAACAACTCTTACAATCCTCACTCAACCCTCTGCCCACAGCCTCTTCGCCTCCCAATTCGTATAACCTCACCTTCTTAGAACGCGCATGTCATGGGTCACTCCCCCGGACCAGATCCTACCATGGTGCCAACCTTCTTATTTTCTGGCTTCTCTCCCCTTTTCCTGCATAAACCCACCAATACCCGAGGCTGGTCATTCACTGTCCCCCTGATGTGCCATACACTTTGCTGCTGGAATCGGATTCAGCAGGTAGAAGGAGAGGCCTGGGCATCTGCATTGCTACCAAGTTCCTTGACTGGGGCTGGCACACGGCCATGAACGAGAACAGCTTGTTAACAAGATCAGAGACTTGGCCCCTGTCCTCTGGGTACTCATGGTCCAGCAATGCAGGGGACAAAGGCAATACTAGTGGGAGATGGGAGCAGTGTTACTCGGTACAGTGTTGCCATCACCATGAGTGGGGCTGACCCTGGACAGGGCATCCATGAGGCTGCCTGGAAGAGAGGACACTTGAAATGGTGTCTTGCAGATTTCTGAGAGAAGGAAAGGCATTCAGGCAGGAGACAGTGTGAAGCTGGGTGACACCTTCGGAGAACGAGAGAGAGTTTGCTGTAGTTGGAGCTCACATTGGGTAGCAGCAGGAGGAGAGGGTGGGGAGGCAGGGGGCCAGATCTCAGAAGGTCTGCTATGCCACACTAGAGAATTTAATCTTCATTACATCACGGGGTACGGGGAGTGGCATGGGAGATTTTAATCAGGGGAATACACATCTGAACTTCAATTTCAAATGAGCAATCAGGAGGTTTTGCAGGGGATGTGTGATAAGATGGGGGTCGGGCTGGGGGCAGGAGAGTCAAGGGCAAGATGGCCAGTTGGGGAAGCCACGTGGGAGTTTAGTGCAGTGCCATGGAAAGAAGACCGACACCTCGTGGCTGTGCCACTCGTGGTTATGCAGCCTCGACCAAGTCAGGCCATTGCTCAGGGCTCCGTCTCTGCAGCTGTAACATGGGTGGTTTGCCCCGATAACCAGAAAGATCACTCCCAGCTCTACAAGCCCATGATATGATGAAATTCAGTCAAAGAGATGTTTTTTTTATTGTGGTAAAATATGTAGAACATAACACTTATCATTTTAACCACTTTAAGTGTACATTTCAGTTGTGCAACCATCACCACCATCTACCTCTGTTTT
>NW_006287904.1:4645281-4646295 GCF_000327345.1 Myotis davidii | reverse complement strand
GCCCCTGGCATCCATCATTCTACTTTTTGTCTCTATGAATTTGACTACTCTAGGAACCTCATGTAAGTGGATTCACATAGTTGTCCCTTTGTGACTGGCTTTTTCACTTTGCACGTCTTTAAGGTTCATCCCTGATGTAGCAGGTGTCAGAATTTCCTTCCCTTTTAAGGCTGGGTAATATTCCAGTGTGGATGTACCACACTGTGCTGATCTGTCCATCTGCTGAGGAGCACTCGGGTTACTTCTACCTTCGGCTGTTGTGAATAATGCTGCTATAACCATAGATGTACAGACACCTGTTTGGGAGGGAGTCCTGCTTTTAATTCTTGAAGTATAATTGCTGGATCATAAGGTAATTTATATTTAACTCTTTGAGGAACTGTCAGACTGTTTTTCCACAATGACTATAGCATTTTACATTCCCATCAGCAAAGCAAAGTTTTCTAATTTCTCCACACGCATCAACATTTGTTATTTTCTGAGTTTTTAAAAATAGTATCATTCCCATGGGTGGGACATGGTATCTGCATTTTGATTTGCTTTTCTCTAAAGATAAGTGATGTAAGATAGCTTTGCATGAGCTTTGCATTTTCTTCTTTGGAGTTGTGTCTATTCAAGTCCTTTGCCCATTTTTAAATTGGATTGTTTGGGGTTTTGTTGTTGAATTGTAGGAGTTCTTTATATATTTTTGATACTAACTTCTTATCTGATACATGATTTATAATTTTTTCAACTCAGTGGATTGCCTTTTCATTCTGTTATAGTGTCCTTTGATGAAGAAAAGTTTTAATTTTGATGAAATTTAATTTATCAATTTGTTTTCTTTTATTGCCTGCATATTGCTGTCAGATCCAAGAAGTCACTGCCCAATTCAATGTCAATAAAGTTTTTCCCCTATGTTTTCTTCTAAGATTTTTATAGTTTAATTTTTTATTTTTTTAAATCCTCACCCAAGGATATTTTTCCATTGATTTGAGAGAGAGAAAGAGAGTGAGAGAAGGAGAGAGAGAGAGA
>NW_006287904.1:4641006-4644655 GCF_000327345.1 Myotis davidii | reverse complement strand
CCCAGAAACACCAATCAGAAAGGACATATGCACCCCCATGTTCATAGCAGCACAATTTGCAATAGGTAAGATTTGAAAACAGCCTAAATGCCCATCAGCAGATGAATGGATTAAAAACTGTGGTACAACTACACAATGGAATACTACACTGCTGTGAAAAAAAGAACACTTACCATCCGCAACAGCATGGATTGGCATGGAGAGCATTGTGCTAAGCGAAGTAAGCCAGTCAGAGAAATATAAATATCACATTATCTCACTCATTTACGGAATATAATGAACAACATAAACTGATAAACAAAAACAGATCCAGAGACAGAGCAGCATCGATCAGACCATCAAACCTCAGAAAGAAGGTAGGGGAGGATGGGGATAAGAGAGAGATCAACCAAAGGACTTGTATGCATGCATATAAGCCTAACCAATGGACACAGACACCAGAGGGGTGAGGGCATGAGTGCGGGTGGGGTAGGGGGCAATGGAGGGATAAGGACACTTATGTAATACCTTAATCAATAAAGAAAAAGAAAGTACTGGTCTTGGTGCCCCGGTTGAAAGTCATTTGACCGTACACATGATGGTTTATTTCTGAGCTCTCTATTCTATTCCATTGGTCTGTATGTCATCTTTATGCCAAAACCACTGTTTTGATTATCGTAGCTTTATATACTAGTAAGTTAGAAATTAAGAAATGTGAGACCTCCAATTTTATTCCCTGTCAAAGTTATTTTGGCTAGTTAGGGTATCTTTGAAATTCATATAGGTGGATTTTTATATTTCTGCAAAAAAAAATTGAGATTTTTGATGAGGATTGCGTAGAATCTATAAATCACTTTAGTTAGTATTAGCATCTTAACACAATATTAATTCTTTCAATACATGAGCATGGTTTGTGTTTCCATTTACTCTTGTCCTCTTTAAGTGTTTTATAGTTCTAGTGCACCTCTTTGGTTAAGTTTATTCCTAAGTATTTTTACTTTTTTTGTGTGCTATTGTAAATAAAATTGTTTTCTTAAATTTCCTTTTAGTTTGCTCATTTACTGTATAGAAATTTAACTAATTTTTGTGTGTTATTTTGTTTTCTGCCCCTTTGCTAAATTCATTTAGTAGTTCTAAGAGGTGCTTTTTTATGTGTGTAATGTTTAGGGTTTTCTACATACAATATAATGTCATCTGCAACAGAAATCATTTTACTTCTTTCCAGTTTTGATGTCTTCTTTTTCCTTTCCTCGCCTAATTGCTCTGGCTATGACTTCTACTACTATGTTGAATAGAAGTAGTAAAATCAGGCATCCTTATCTTTTCCTAATCTTCAGTTTTTCATGGTCTGAAAGACTTTTTAATCTATTCTCAGGATTAAAGAAATTCAGGCATTTGCTAAGTAAGAGACCATTTTATTAACCTCATGGCCAATAATATTGAGAGATCAGAAAAAAAAAAGAGGGAGAAAGAAGTATCTGGTGAGCATAATGTATTGTGCTGCATATACTTCTATTTTCCCAAAGGTGTTCAATAGATCATAAAAGAAGGGAAAAAAGAAGGTTCTAGAAGAGGCAAAAAGTCTTGATCGGAGTTAACTGAGCATCACTGAATGAAATGGCTTTGCCTTTATTCCCATTAGAGACTTCCCAGGAAGACTCCAGCCCTCCAGCTTTGAGTATAAGCTTCAAAAGCAAAAACACTTAAAGCCAGATGCCTTGAAGAAATGGAGAGAGAATTTGAGGACCCACTTCATGTCTCTTCCAAACAGGGTCTTCCTCCGGGGTCCTGGCCCCTGAAGAGCTATGCAAAAAGAACCCTTGCACATCTGTTGAAAGATGGAAAGTTGGTCTAAAAATACAAAAGAAGGAACTGAAACATTTCAGAAAAGGCAGGGCTCAGGACCAAGACACAAAAAAGAGGAAGATAGAATTTTAGTTGAAAAAAAAAGAGGAATGGAAATTGAATTTTTTTACAAAGAAAGTCCAGAAGCTTCCCCCTCTTCCCTGACTGCTCCATCAAAAAAGGGGAAAACAGTCAATGGGAAACAGCTCTGAGAAAAGTAAGTGTCTGCATGTGACAGTTGAGAATTCAAACAATCTGAAGAGTTGGGCAATTTCTTGAGTCAAGGTATGTTGAAGCTGAAAGAGCTTTTCTCAAAAAAGTCCACCCCTCCCACCTCAGAGAGGAACGCTGAGGCTGAGCGGCCGCTGAGCTCTCTCGGGGTCACAGAGCTATCGAGGGTCAGAGACAGGCCAGAAAGTCATTTCCTGATATCTGTCCTGTGCTCTTTCCAGTGGACTCCCATATCACTATGATGTACCCATTGCACTGACTTGGCATCTCTCCTTGGAGGTTTCCTCAGTACCGGGTTGACATCCAAGTCCATGGTTCTCAGAGCGAGGTCCCCAGGCAGCTGCAGCGCCTGGGAACTTGTCAGAAATTCCCATTCTCTGCCCAACCCCAGGCCTAAGGAATCAGAAACCCCAGGCGGCAGAGGCCAGTCTTAACAAGCCTACCAGAGAGTTCTGATGCACTGAGTTTGGAGGATTACTAATGCAAGAATATCCCTTGTATGCATTATATTGGCAGGATAATAATGAACATGTACATCAGGATTTACAAAGGAGCTCTTACTCTGCATTTTTTATCGATGAGGGAAGGGCAGAGTTCTCTTAATACCTCTGAGAGTAGAAAGTCAGGTACTGATATACCAATTTGATGACCTCCAAGATGAGGTTCAAGGAGGGTAACCAATTGCTGGCATGGTAGGTCTAGAGAGAAAGGGCCAGCACCGCAACTGAGTCTTCTGCCTTGAAAATCAGCATAGTTACCCCCAAGGAATTCCTAGATAAGACTTAGCACTTGTCACTTGCAGATAAAATAGAGTCAACGAGGGCAACCTTTGAGAGCATTCTCAGAAGCATGGAATGCTAGGTCCATTGTATCATTGTGCAGACAAGGAAATAATAGTAGGAGCTCCCATTTTTTGAGGCCTTATGTATGGTCTCACCAGGTGGGCGTGGAAGAGCTGCAATCAGAATGTATGCTGTCTGTCTCCAGAACCTGCCTACCCAGGAAGGCTGCATGGATTGTACTTGGTCATCCAGATCATTAGGAGGCAGCACTGAACCCGTACTCAATGTTCACTGCAGATCTAATGCACTTTCTACTACAGAAAACCTCTTTTTTTTCTCGACCAATGGTTTTCTAACAAGCTCCAGAGTGTTTGAGTAGGGAGGCTCTAAAATCCCTAGTTTGAAGACTGCTCAAGCTGATGTGGAATAAGAAGCTAATGTCTTCACTTCTGCTCCTAATTAGTAACACACACAATCCTATCCATTTTCCCTTTGGCTCTCTCATCTATACCCACCTATCTTTTCCCCTCCATTGCCTTCCTTTCAGTTACCTCACACCAGGCAATTCTTGTAATGGCCTCCTAGCTCATCCGTCTAGTAGGTTTCTTCGGTCTCAGTCTATACTGCCCTCTCCATCAGATTTACCTTATCAAAGTACCAATTCATTTAAGGCAGGTTTGGGATTCAAAATCTTCTTTTCCTCCTCATTGCCTAAGACTCTTGAACTTATCACTCAAGGTCATCCATGACTTCCATGACCCAACCTAGCCTTTTAGCCTCGCCCCCAATAAATACAATGACTTTGGCATATA
>NW_006287904.1:4637598-4640579 GCF_000327345.1 Myotis davidii | reverse complement strand
AGGAAAAGTTTTCTTAAAATTGTGGTTTACTCATGCAATGAAAACTTTCATGAAGTGATTGGGGTTTCATTTCACCAGATGGAAACCTTTTGCAGCAGAACCGTTACAATCATGGCCGGATTCCTGGGCTTTTCTCTATTGTGCATAAAAGTTTAAGGTGAACATATTCTTCGATACCGTACTCCTACTTTTAGCAATTTTCCCCAAAGAGGCAATAATACGAGTGAGATAAATCTTAAAAATCATGGAGTTACAGAAGACACAAGCTGTATATCACTTTTTATTTTAAAACAGGCCCTGGTGGGCTAGCTAAGTTGGTTACAGCATTGTCCTGATATGCCAAGGTTTTGGGTTTGATCCCTGGTCAGGCACATACTAGAAACAGCCACTGAAGACATAAATAAGTGGAACAACAAAGCTATTTCTTTCTCTCTCTTTCTTTCTCTCTCTGAAATCAATCAACAAATAAATTAATTAAAAATAAATAAAACAGTACTACAAATGTAGTAAAATAAATAAATCGTGCATAAGAATGATGAAGTTGACACTGGAAAGGAAAAGATTGAGATAGATAAATGGGGACTGGGGGAAGGTACACAGATTAATTTCAGTTTTAGCTCTAAATTTTTGCTTTTTACAAATAGAGTGAATATGTCAAAATAAGATTGTTAAAGTTGGGCAGAAGGTACACAAGCATTCTGTCATTATTCTTTAAATATTTCTGTATATTTAAATAATCCATTTAAAAAATAAGAATCACACATGCATAATTTTCCTAACTAGCTCTTTTCTATTTCCTGGCCTTCACCTGTGTCTCCCTCTGCCTGGATTCTTTATGCCGTGGTAAGAGAGGAGGTGTAGAGCCAGGCAGATTACTCAGCACTGAGTTGACCTCAGGAGCACTGAATCTCTTAGTGCTTCGGTTTCTCTTGCAAAAATTGGGTATAATAATAATAATATTGAGCGCATAGAGTTGTTATAAGGATTAAATGGCCTCTATATGTGAACCACAAAACAGTACCTATATAAGCATTTAATAAATGTCTGCCATATCATCATCACCATCAGTATCCCCACCATCACCATCATCACCATCAATGTCCCTACCAACACCATTATCACTATCAACATCACCATCAATATCTCCATCATCACCACCAGCATTATTATATCACCTTGTATATTAAACTCGTATTTGTTCTTCATATTTTAAATATCAGTTAAAATATTACTTTTCAAATAAGTCTACCCTGGCTCTCTGATATAAGCTAGATTTCATACAATCCTGTCCTTTTTTGTCCCTGTATGTATACGAGTTTGTAGTTTTATATTAATGTGTTTTTTGTTGTTGTTGCTTAACATCCTTCTACTACATTTGAATGAGAAGTTTCTTGAGGGCCAAGGATGGATATATTTCAATTAATTTTGTATATCCATTGTCCAGCCTAAACTGGTACAGACTCTGAATATTCATTTGTTGAATGAATGAATAAATAAATAAATACATAAACCATTTTATCATTTAACCAGAATGCAGCTATTACAATTATGCTTATAAAGAATTTGCAACATGGAAAAAAATTGGCTTGTTTAGTGGAAAGACGAAAAGGTACAAAACTACATATACATATATGAATATGGCTTCAATGCCATATAAATAATAACAACAAAAAAACCTATAAATGGAGGGACCATAGGGGAGACGTGCATTCACAATGTTGTGCAACCACCACGCTATCAACTTTCAAACCATTTTCATCACCCCAAAATAAAACCCTGTATCCATTAAGCTGTTGCTCCCCTTTCTCTCTTCCCCCAGCCCCAGCAACCACCAATTTGCTTTCTGATGCTACCTATTCTGGATACTCCATAGAAACAGTCATACAATATGCAACTCTTTATGTCTGGTTTCCTTCACTTAGCATGATGTTTTTGAGGCTCAGATATTGCGTCATGTATCAGTACATTCCATTTTATGGATAACTGTATGCACAGACCAAAATTTCCTTATCCATTCATCCGGGCTGACCATTTGGATTGTTTCCATCTTTGGGCTATTGTAAGTAGTGTTGTTATGAACATTGGTGTAGCCGTATTTGATTTTTTTCAGTTTTGGAGGGTGCATATCTAGGACTAGAATTTCAAACTCATATGATAATTCTATGTTTCTTTTTTTTTTTTAAGGAACTGTCAAACTGTTTTCTAAATCTGATGCACCATTTTACATTCCCACCAGCAACATAGAGAGTTTCTCCACACCCTTGTCAAAACTTGTTATTTTCTTTAAAAAAAAAATTCTAGGTATGAAGTAGTATCTCATCATGGTTTTGTGTTTCCTCTAATGACAAATGAGGTTGAGTATCTCTTCATGTGCTTGTTGGTCATTTGCATATCTTCTCCTCCTCATTGCCTAAGACTCTTGAACTTATCACTCAAGGTCATCCATGACTTCCATGACCCAACCTAGCCTTTTAGACTTGCCCCCAATAAATACAATGGCTTTGGCATATATTAGCCTAGAGAAATTCTGCTAAGTATCTAAAGAGGGCTTGTTGTTGCATTATTTAAATAGTGAAAAACTGAAATCAATTAATATATCCATCAGCAGGAGAAATTTTCTTAGAATTGTGGTTTACTCATGCAATGAAAACTTTCGTGAAGTGATTGGGGTTTCACCAGATGGAAACCTTTTGCACCAGAACCATTAAAATCATGGTCGGATTCCTGGGCTTTTCTTTATTGTGCATAAAAGTTTAAGGTGAACATATTCTTCGATACCATACTCCTACTTTTAGCAATTTTCCCCAAAGAGGCAATAATACGAGTGAGATAAATCTTAAAAATCATGGAGTTACAGAAGACACAAGCTGTATATCACTTTTTATTTTAAAACAGGCCCTGGTGGGCTAGCTAAGTTGGTTACAGCATTGTCCTGATATGCCAAGGTTTTGGGTTTGATCCCTGGTCAGGCACATACTCGA
>NW_006287904.1:4629250-4636137 GCF_000327345.1 Myotis davidii | reverse complement strand
TAGGACTAGAATTTCAAACTCATATGATAATTCTATGTTTCTTTTTTTTTTTTAAGGAACTGTCAAACTGTTTTCTAAATCTGATGCACCATTTTACATTCCCACCAGCAACATAGAGAGTTTCTCCACACCCTTGTCAAAACTTGTTATTTTCTTTAAAAAAAAAATTCTAGGTATGAAGTAGTATCTCATCATGGTTTTGTGTTTCCTCTAATGACAAATGAGGTTGAGTATCTCTTCATGTGCTTGTTGGTCATTTGCATATCTTCTGTGGAGAAATGGGTCTTCAAGTGCTTTGCCCCTTTTTTAAATTGGAGTGTTTGCCCTTTTGTTGCTGAGATAGTCTTTATGTTGTCTGGGCACTAAACCCTTAGCAATGACATGGCTTAAAAATATTTTCTTCTCACTTTATTGGTAATGTCTTTTGATGCACAATGGTTTCTAATTTTAATGCAGTCCAATTTATTTTTTTTCCTCTTGTTAATCATGCTTTTTTTTTTTTTTACAGAGAGGAATGGAGCGGGATAGAGAGCTAGAAACATCGATGATAGAGAAACATCGATCAGCTGCCTCCTGCACACCCCACACCGAGGATGTGCCCACAACCAAGGTACATGCCCTTGACTGGAATCGAACCCAGGACCCTTCAGTCCACAGGCCATTGTTTTAGCTCTTATATTTCCATCATTGATTCATTTTGAGTTAATATTTGTAAATGATGTGAATAATGGGTCCAGCGCGTGGATATCCAGTTGTCCCAGAACCATTTGTTGAAGAGACTATTCTTTCCCCATTCAATGGTCTTGACATCCTTGTTGAAAGTCAATTGGCAATAGATGTATGAGCTTATTTCTGGTCTCTCAATTCTATTTCATTGATCTATACGACCATTCTTACTGTAGATTTGTAGTAAGTTTTGAAATCAGGAAGTTCAAGTACTCTGAAGTTTCTTTTTGTTGTTGTTGTTGTTATTTTTAAGACTTTTGGCTATTCAAGGTTCCATGAAATTTCATATGAATTCAAGGATCAGCTTTTCTATTTCTGCAAAAGATAATTGGAATTTTGATAGGGATCGCATTAAATCTTTAGATAGATTTGGGCAATATTGTCATCTCAACCATTTTAAGTCTTTCAGTATATGAACATGTGCTATTCTTTCAGCTATGTGTTATAGGTTTAGTATACAAGTCTTTCACCTCTTTGATTAAATTCAGTCCTAGTATTTAATTCTTTTAGGTGTTATTGTGAATGGAATTATTTTCTTAATTTCCTTTTCCGATTGTTTGTTCCGGTTTTTTCCGATCAGTTGTGCACAAGACCACAACTGATTTTTGTGTATTGGTTTTGTTATCTGCAACTTTGCTGAATTAGTTAGTTTTAGTAAGTTTTTGTGGATTCTTGGGGTTTTCTACATATAGGATCATATCATCTGTGAATAGAGATGGTTTTACTTCTTCCTTTCTCATTTGGATGCCTTGTATTTCCTCCCCTTGCCTGATTGCTCTGGCTACAACTTCCAGTACCGTGCTGACTAGCTGTGGTCAAAGTGGGCATCTTTATCTTGTTCCTGATCTTAGAATCCTGAAAAGGTTTCGTCTTTTACAATTGAATCTGATGCTCCCTATGGGGTTTCACAAATGTCCTTTATCACTTTGAGGAAGGTTCCTCACATTCCTACTTTTTTAAGTGCTCTGGTTATGAAAGGGTGTTGGATTTTGTTAAATGCTTCTTCAATGTCAATTAAAATGATCATATTTTTTCCTTCATTCTGTTACTGTTGAATAAGTACATTGGTTGATTTTTGCATATTGAACCACCCTTGAATTCTTTAGATAAATTCCACTTGGCCATAGTGTATAATCCTTTTAATATGCTGTTTGATTCAGTTTGCTAGCATTTTGTTGAGCGTTTTTCATCTGTACTTATAAGGAATATTGGTCTGCAGTTCTCTTTGTCTGGATTTCCTATCATGGTCATGCAGGTTTCATAGAGAATGTTCCCTCCTCTTCTATTTTTAGGATGAGTTTGAGAAGGGTTGATGTTAGCTTTTCTTTAAATGTTCGGTAGAACTCACCAGTAAAGCCACCTGGTCCTGGATGTTTTCCTGTTGGGAGGTTTTTAATTTCTGATTCAATCTCTTTATTTTTTACAGATTTTTTTTCAGATTTTCTATTTCTTCTTGAGTCAATTTTTGGTAATTTATTTGTTTCTAGGAATTTGCCATTTTATTTATGTTATTTTATTTGTTGGTAAACATTGTTTGTAGTATTCTCTTATCTTTTTTATTTCTGTAAAGTCAGTAGTAATATCCCCACTTATATCCGAGTTTAGTTACTTATATATTTTCTTTTTTCTTAATGTAGGTAGAGGTTTGTCAACTTCGTTGATATTGTAAAATAAACAAAAAACTTTAGCTTTTAGCACATACTACTTTAGAACATACACGTTATATTTGCATTATAATAGACCTGAGTTGCATTACAAATTAATTGTTCTTCCTAAACCTTTCCTCCCCACATCCAAAAAAAAAAAACACGAACTTTTGCTTTTAGCATATACTACTTTAGAACATATACATTATATTTGCATTATAACAAAACTGAGTTGCATTACAAATGAATTGTTCTTCCTAAACCTCCCCCCCCCCAATTGCATTACAAGGGAATTGTTCTTCCTAAATTTGTCCTTTCCCCACCACCAAATTTTTATGGTTTCTGCAAAGCCAGCAGCAGTTGGGTACATCTCCAACTAGCCACATTTAGTTAAGGTCTCTCCCACTGCCCACCAAGTGCAAGGCCTCAGTCATGTCCTCCAGCTACAATCTCTGCCACATCTAGCTAGCTTTGTGGGTTTCTCTCATGACAGCTATACCCAAATAAAGAGCACTATTTGGGCTGCTTGCAGTTGGCTACAGCATTGTGCCCCTTCCTGGGACACCTCAGAAGCCACACGCAAATGGTAGGTGATGTCAGTATCTATGGCCCCCTGTGCCATGTATGAAACCGCATCCTGCAGGCACTCACCCCATCCTCCTCCTACGCACCATGCCTTGGGCAGAGGAAGGGAAAGGAATGGTATGTAATGGTGGTAAGAATGAATTCTAGCTTCTCATTCCCCAAAACAGCCCTAGCCCACTGCTGTCATGTCTGAGGCATCTAAACTAAGATCTAAGTCTAGTTACAGAACAGTTTAAAACATCTGGGCTATAGAAGAACACAGACTCTCTTCCTAGTACAGGGTTCCAGTGGCATCCCCTAAGTCACTTGAGAAGGCTTTTCAGGAAGTGAATGTATTAAAAATCCTGACTTCACCTCTATTTTCCCAAACACTTCTTTTTCTAAAAGCGTTTGTATTTTCTGGGTTTTCTTGCTGTGACTATATGCCCTATTATGTTATTTTATCACATGCAATAATAATAGTGGTAATAATTTGTATCATTTTTGTAGTATTCTTCATAATTGTGCTTTTTCAATGGGCATTATATTAGTCCAGATCATTGTTTTAAACCAAAATTGAAGATGTAAAATCCTAGAACTCACTAATCTATTTTAGTAGGTCACAGGAAGTATGCAAACCATAGAAACCACAGTCATCAAAAGCATCTGTGTTGAAAAAAAAAAAGTAAGAATTTATCTTCTAAAGGTGTCACCAAACGAATCATCACAGTAAAGAAGTTACAAGGAGGCATAGAAGTACCTCAGGCTGTTGTAAACCTTGCCTGTCTTCTTGCTGGAGCAGTAATTCTCTCCAACCATGCTCTTTCCCATGTTTTTATTTGAGAACTATCATTCATGGAAAGGCAGAGAGATTCTTAGAACAAACCTAACTTTCAGCTTCAGTGATCTAACCCCCAACTCTGCTGCTACAAATAAACAAGAATTTTAAACTTCCCATGGCCAGTGTAGGTCTGGTTCTTCCCTCTTCTTTGGAGAAGCATGAACTATTTTCATTTCATTGGTTTATGGAAGAATTGAGTGTCTCCTCATCCCTGTCCCAGATCATCCTAAGTTGATCACAGCCATGAGTTTCATGTGATCCTGCTTGGTCAGCAGGCAAACCAGAAATAGGAGGCTGGGGACATGCTTTCCCCAAAGTCTGCTCAAAGCACTACCCTCTTTTTCTAGACTGAGAATTTCAGAAACCATGTGCCACAGGTAGATATGCGAGTCTCAAACCTGAGGAAAAGCACCTTTCCTAACTCTTTCATTGTGTATGAAGAATTCTAAGGTATACTTACCCAGGTTCCCAATTTTCTGACTATCTACATGGACCAGGTGAGAACAAATGGACAAAAAAAAAGTTTGGCCTGATAGTTGTGTGGTTATTTACTATTCTCCCCCAGATCCACTCTGAGCCCCTGCAAGCAACACTTATGGGCTACATCACCTAGATTCCCCATTTATCCCTCTGCCTGGTGCGTTCAGGCACTTGTAGGCACTAGCAGGAGATCCGAGTAGAAACCAAAGGTTAGGGTACTTTCTGCTCCTGCTCTTCTCCTGAGTTGCCAATGTCCTAGTAATGGCTGTATCCTTTGACTTTCAACTCAACTCCAAAATATTGTTTATCCTATAACCCTTCACGTATAGGCCTAAAAGCTCCACGGCTGCTAGTCACTGGGCACCTCACTACCCTGAATATTTCTTGCAGGGCAGGCCTATTGGTAACAAGTTCTATCAATTTTTATGTATTTTGGAATGCCCTGATTTCTCCCTCACTCTTGGACAATTTTGCCAGATATAGCACTACGTTTCTGATGAGGAATCTGCTACTAATCTTAATGAGGATCCCCTGTATGTGATGAGTTATTTCTCCTTGCTGCTTCAAGATTATCTGCTTGTCTTTGTCTCTTAAAAGTTTGATTATAATGTGTCTTGGTGTGAGTCTCTTTGAATTTATCTTATTTGGAGCTTATGAGCTTCTTGAATGTTTATGTTCATGTCTTTCTTCAAGTTTGGGAATATTTCAGCCATTATTTCTTCAAATATTCTCTCTGCTCCTTTCTCTCTCCCTCTTTGCCCCTGGAACTCCCACAGGTTCCTTAACCTCTGTTCACTTTTCTTCAACGTTTTTTCTATTCCTCAGACTCACTAATGTCCTTGCCCCTGGAACTCCCACAGGTTCCTTAAGCTCTGTTCACTTTTCTTCAATGTTTTTTCTATTCCTCAGACTCACTAATGTCTATTACCCTATCTAAAAGTTTGTTGGTTCTTTCTTCTGCCTGTTCAAATATGTTTTTGAATCCCTATAATTAATTTTTTATTTCAGTTATTATATTTTTCAGCTCCAGAATTTTTTGGTCTTATTTTTTTAGGGTTTTCTCTATTTATATTTACATTTTGTTCTTTCATAGTCTTCTTGACTTCCTCCATATCTTTCTTTAGTTCTTTGAGCATCTTTAAGACACTATTTTAAAGTCTTTGTCTAGTAAATTTGCCATCAGATCTTTTTCAGGAACAGTTTCTGTTGATTTTTTTCCTTCGAATGGATCATACTTTCATGTTTCTTGCATGACTTATGATTTTGCTATTGTTGTTGAAAACTGGGCATTTGATTCTAATAATGTGACAACTCTTCTCCAGGGTTTGAGGGTTTTTGTTATATTTTTAAATTGTTGTAAGTTGTGTCTGTGCCAAGGATCAGCCTGAGGTGTGAAATTAAGGTCTTCTTGGGTCTCTTCTGAGCCTGTGCCTCTCCTTGGATATGTACGGGTCACTTTCTAATTTTCCCCAGAAATGCAGTTGCTTTTAAATCTCCTGATTTTCCTTCGAATGGATCATACTTTCATGTTTCTTGCATGACTTATGATTTTGCTATTGTTGTTGAAAACTGGGCATTTGATTCTAATAATGTGACAACTCTTCTCCAGGGTTTGAGGGTTTTTGTTATATTTTTAAATTGTTGTAAGTTGTGTCATTGCCAAGGATTAGCCTGAGGTGTGAAATTAAGGTCTTCTTGGATCTCTTCTGAGCCTCTCCTTGGGTATGTATGGGTCACTTTCTAATTTTCCCCAGAATTGCAGTTGCTTTTAAATCTCCTGGACTTTAATGTCTGGCTTCCAAACGAGGAAAAAGAGAAAATGGAGAGAAAAATAAAGGGCACTGGCCCTTTAAATCTCCTAAAAGTCACTGTAGCCAGAGGAGGATGGGCTTGCAGCAATGGGGGGAAATGCAACGGCAATGACTGTCTGCCTCTGTGCACCTCTGAGATCAGAATCACCAGCCACTGATCTGAGCACAGATTCCCGCATATCTGGAG
Organism: Myotis davidii; assembly: GCF_000327345.1. NCBI lineage: Eukaryota > Metazoa > Chordata > Mammalia > Chiroptera > Vespertilionidae > Myotis > Myotis davidii. The sequence continues at coordinate 4,629,882 of NW_006287904.1, read as the reverse complement.
AGCAGAGTCCAATTTTTGCCCACCCTGGCTCCTGCAAGTTGTGTGCCAAGGCCACCTGGAACATGTGCAGGGAGATGAGCAGCTGCCATTGTGTTAGGAGCTGAAATTGACCAAAGCTAACTGCAATTGACCAGGCAAGTCTACTCCTGAAAGTTATCAACAGACTCATGGGTTCCCAAATAGTTAAATCAGGCTGATTCTCCCAGGAAAATTGTTGTCTAGGTGGGGAGAGAGATTCCTGGTGCTTCCTCCTCCACCATTTCCACAGAATCTCAATGATGTTTTAAGAAAACTTCTGAGTAGTAAGACCTATCACCGAGACCCTTCTTACTAAGGATATCTCTGACACAAAAGACCATGGAGCATTTCCTTTCATTAAAAAGCTCTCTTTAATGAAATTTCTAACCTGATCTTAAATCCATGATGCCACTGAAACCAGGGCACTTTGCACATAAAACCTCATTATATTTCCTCCACCATCATCAACAGCCCTGGCTAGCATGTATCCTCATGAAGCTCTCTTTAGCTCGTTTCATGCAAATTATCACTGGCAGGAGAGAGAGTACATGATTTTTAGATATAGAGACCCACAAAATAAAGAAGCTCTGAGTCGTTAGACACAGGAGCAGAGG
>NW_006287904.1:4622275-4629223 GCF_000327345.1 Myotis davidii | reverse complement strand
GTCTGCACAGCCCAGGAAAATGGGGGTGAGAAAGGTGGAGAGAGAGGGGGGAGGGTGGCATCTGCCCCAGAAATGTTGAGTGAGACCATGGTGATAATGAGGAAGTGCAAAGCAGGGGGAGACCACCCCTCAGGGCCCAGGTGATTCAGAGAGTGCCCTGAAAAAAGAACAATCAAGAAAGTGAGGACAGCCAGGCATTTCAACGACTGCTCCTCTCACTCTGTCCCTCCCAACTCCCAAGGGCTTTGAAGAGCTGGAACTTTCTACCCAGAATTTTCTCCCCCTCTAGTCCAGGCTCCAAACCAAAATGTGCCTCTTGCCTTAAACCAGGAGGCCCACAGAGGCCGAAGTGAGGGGCTTACTTTTCTGAGAGGCAGCTTTTCATTGGTTCTGGGTGACGTGTCCTGACACTTGACAATGACACCTCGGCCAGTGCATTTCAGCCACCTCGCTAAGTGTCTGCTGCGGTAGGAGCTAAGTGTGCTAGAGTGAGTGACAGGAGAAAGGTGGCAGGCAGGCGGCTGGCCTTCGAGAGGCCAGTGCAGGTAAACAACAAAGTGCAGAGAACACACGGTGGAAGGGGTTGAGGCAAGTCACCCCCTCGTATTCCCTCACCCTGATCTGGATCATCAGAGCGAGGGTCTGGGCTAGATAATTCTAACTGCCAGACTTCCTGTGTGATACTGGAGTGCGGCATTGAGTACCACTGCTTCAGTCCACACTTTCCCATATAAAAGAGGAAACTAAACCCTGATTAAATACAGAGCCGCCCAAGAGCTTGCTGCACTTAGGGGCTTGGGTCCCCAGTATATTCATTTTTCTAAGGTCTCTCGCTGGATTACCTGGGCAGCTTGTCCTCGGTGGAGCATTCTGTTGCTCAGTCACTTGCAGCCTGCTAGTTCTGTTAACCACTTCACGTATATTTATTTGGTAGCAACTATGTGCTGGGTTGGGTTCTGGGACACTGTGATACTTCATGGCAAAGCCGAAGATCTCTGCCCTCACGGAGCCTGTGATCTGGTGGGAGTTGGGGGGAGTGTTGGTGCGAGGTAAGGGGGTAGGGTATGTTTGTACATGCATGGGTGGACATGTTCATGAGGTGAGTATGGATTCTAAGGCATGGGAAAATACCTAGAAAATCTGTTACCTGTTCTTCTACACCCATCTCTGCTCTCAGAGCCTGGAAATGAGATGAAAGCCCTGAGTCCTTTGAAATTGAACAGCCCAGGGTCCCAATTCCAGCCCAGCCACTGCTTGCTTTGTGGGTTTGGGAAAGTCATTTAATCCATCCATGCTTGCATTTCTTCACTTGTAAAATGCATCGTTATCTCGCACACTTGTTGCAATGAATAAATTAATTAATGCCTGAAAAGTATTTAGCATAGAACCTGGAGCTTAACACAGGACTAGCAGGCTGCACGTGACTACAGTTTTAATTCTTTGGATGGATGCACTTGATCAGAGATGTCGGGTAGATGCTGCAGATTTCAAGAATCTGGCTCAGTGATATGAAATGTAAGATCTGTGAAACGTACCAATCACAGGCGGAATTAAAGAATGTCTAAACATATAAAAAGATAAGATGTGTATGGAGATACAAACAAATTCAAAGTCACTGCCAGGAAAGAAAGAATAGTCTTGGGAATCAAGCCTACTGATGTTCAATGTCATACTCTTTAGTGGTGCCTCCGTTAGCCAGGTGCCATCATAAGAGCTGGAGACAGAAACATGATCTAGTTCTTGACCTCCAGGAGCTCACAGTGTGTAGAAGATAAGGTGATAAGGGCTTATTTAGAGGCATGCAAAAATAAAGGAGGAGGCTTCAGAGAAGGGGAATTTGGACAGGAGGCAGTGGAGGATGAATGGGAGCTCACCAGCCATTTTAGGCAGAAGGGCCAGTATGTGCAAGCCATGGAAGCCTGAAGGAAATGACGAGTTTGGGGAAATGGAGAGAAGAGGGCTGTGTCTGGAGCAGAGGGCCTGGAATTTGAGGAGGGATTGGAGAAAAAGCGTGATGAGTAGCCTGGGCATGGCCTTTGCAGTCCCATCACACGCACATCAGAGGGCCACGGGAGGTTTTAAGCTGAGGAGGGCGCGATCCAGTTTCAGTTTGAGAGAAGGCAGAGTGAAGGGAGCATGGCCAGGAATAACCTTGAGAAAACGAGAGACCACAACAAAGGCAAGAGTGAGAAGCATCTGAGGCAGGAAGTGGCCATTGAAAGAGGCTCCGAGGGATGAATCTCAGAGGTAGAAGTTTATGAGGGAGAAGTCATGTGGCATCACCATCACAACACAGAGCGTGTCCCCACACCAGGTGCTGCACTGAGTCCTTGTCTCCAGTCATCTTCATGACAGCCCAGCCTAGTTAATATTTTATACTAGTTTCTTTTATAAAGAAACTGGTAGTTAAAGAAGTAATTAGCCCCAAGTTACACAACTTGTTAGTTGGAGGCAGGATTCAAATCTAGGCCTGTCTGACTCCCAAGACCTGGTTCCTAAGAATGCCCAATTCTGCTTCTTGGGTAGTGTAGTCAAGGACAACAGCCAAATAAGAATCCACAGGTCAGAGCAAGTTTCCGGGGCTGTGCAGTGTGGGCTAAGTGGAATTTGAGGTGCCTGTATGATACCCACTTGGCCCACTGTTGTAGCTCTAATGCCTAAAACAGAGCATGGCTCCTAAGAGGCGCTCAATAGATAAGTGAATAAGTCCAAGGGGAGATACGCAGTAGACAGTGGAAAATTCCACTCCGAGGTATAGAAGTTGAAAGATGAGACTGGGAGACAGAGCTTTAGGAAGCACCAGTATTCAGGGGACTTAGAACCCTGATATTAGGTGACACGATTCAGGAAGAACTCTGGAGCGAGAATGAAGAGGAAAAAGGTAAAGAAGTGAGAGCCAAGAATGGTGCTTGGGGACTCTTACAGTGTGGGCAAGGGGAGGAGACACCAACGAAGAAAATTCATAAGAAGTGGTGAGAGATGAGCTAACGTGTTTTACTTGGAAGGAGTCATCAGAAGGATCGACGGCTCAGTGAGGATGAAACTGAAATGAAGCCAGGGCATTTAAATATCGGGTTGTCATGGCAACCTTAGCAAGAGTCATTTTGGCAAAATGATGAAGGCAGGAAGTTGAGAAGATTATCAGTTAGAATACTTTTGGGTGCAGGTCACAGAAAAGGCAACGCATCACGGCTTAAACACAGGGCCTCACTGTTCTCAGGTAACAAGCGTGGGTTTGGGACTTGGGGACGCTGCTTAGATTTACTCCACTTCTCTGGGACCTTCAGTCTTGGTCTCAAGCACCAACCCAAGCTACAAGAGGGGCAGGTCAGGCCGAGGTTTCTCTTGCGCCCTCTTGCCAGAGAAGAGTGCTTGCAGGAGCCGTCAAGCAGAGTCTCCTAGATTATCATCCCGGGATGGGTCATCTGCAGAGGAGGGAGAGAGCAAGGGTGCAGCATATTCGCCTTATCATGAGAGTCGGGCTCTCTGGGGTAGCCAGTGGTGTTAGCAAAGAGTGGTTGGGGAAGATGACCAGTTTCTCTCCTGGGAATAAAGGGAAGTGGTACACTAGCACGCATGCTTTCAAGGAGATGACTTTGAAGCAAAGACAAAGACTGGATGCTGCTTAAGGGGCAAGAATACTTTTAAGATGGAGAATTGGAGCAGTTACGTTGTGTTATATCATCTTGTTCTCTGCTTGCAGGACGGAGGAGGATGGGAGGCAATGACACGTTGATCCAGCTCAGCCACAACATGCTGACCACATCGCATTCTCTGCTGACAACAAACATCCGGGTGGACGGCGCCGACCCCACCACCGTCTTTGACTATGGGGACGACAGCGCACCCTGCGTGAAAGACGACGTGAGGCAGATCGCAGGCAGGCTGCTGCCCCCGCTCTACTCGCTGGTGTTCATCTTCGGGTTTGTGGGCAACCTGCTGGTGGTCCTCATCCTGATCAACTGCAAAAAGCTGAAGAGCATGACGGACATCTACCTGCTCAACCTGGCCCTCTCCGACCTGCTCTTCCTTCTGACGTTCCCAGTGTGGATTCATTCTGCCGCCAATTGGTGGGCCCTGGGGAACGCGATGTGTAAAGTCTTCACAGGGATGTACCACATTGGCTATTTTGGAGGCATCTTCTTCATCATCCTCTTGACCATTGACAGGTACCTGGCGATCGTCCACGCTGTGTTTGCTTTAAAAGCCAGGACGGTCACGTTCGGGGTGGTGACCAGCGGGGTCACCTGGGTGGTGGCCGTGTTCGCCTCTCTCCCAGGAATCATCTTCACCAGATCCCAAGCTGACGAGTCTGTTTACTCCTGCGGCCCTTACTTCCCAGTCGGCTGGAAGAATTTCCACACGATAATGAGGACCCTGTTGGGCCTGGTCCTGCCCCTGCTGGTCATGATCGTCTGCTACTCGGGAATCCTGAAGACCCTGCTTCGGTGTCGCAACGAGAAGAAGAGGCACAAGGCCGTGAGGCTCATCTTCGTGATCATGATCGTCTACTTCCTGTTCTGGGCTCCCTACAACCTCGTCCTGCTCCTGGACACCTTCCAGGAGTTCTTTGACTTGAGTACCTGCCAGAGGACCAGCCAGCTGGACCAAGCCATGCAGGTGACGGAGACCCTGGGCATGACGCACTGCTGCATCAACCCCATCATCTACGCCTTCGTCGGGGAGAAGTTCAGACAGTACCTCTCCGTGTTCTTCCGAAAGCACATCGCCAAGCACCTCTGCAAACAATGCCCAGTTTTCTACCGGGAGACCGGCGATCGCGTGAGCTCCGCCTACACCCCTTCCACGGGAGAGCAGGACGTCTCAGTGGGTTTGTAAATGAGCAGCGATTTGCTTGTTACTTTCAAGGGAGATCGCCATCTATCTAGGATAATAAGCCTCAGGGGTGTTGAACTACACAGACCTGCAGATCTCCGAAGTGGGTGCCCAGGAACCTCAGGGTTGTGTGTCCCGAGACAGACTTATGTCACTCCTTGTACCGCCAGTGTGCACTCAGGGCAGATTCCAGAAGCGCTGTGGGTGGAGACTGACTGCAGCCAGCTCGTCTCAGCTCCTGGAAAATGCCTCATTGCCGCTGCTTACGCTCTTGCCCCCGCCTTCACCATTTCTTCACTCGCTCGGATTCTATTGGTCTCTTTAATCAAGTGCCCAGTGAGACAACTGTGGGTGAGTGGGCTCGGCCACGTGCAGGGGGAGGGAGGCGTGAGAATGGCTGGGCCTGGGTGGGGATGCAGGCAAGGGGTTTGCTCTTTCAACCAGGCAGGGAGTGGCCCGGAGCCCCACCTCCCACCTGTATTTGACTTTGAAGGCTTCCCAGGTCCTGAGCTCAGGGACTGTACTCACTTTCTGACAGTTTTGCTTGGGTCCCATGATCCTCTTCTGTGTAAGTACATGACACACCCTCACTTTATTCTGTTCCATCTACAACAACAGGCACCCTTCCTTTGAAATCTGTTAAACCTGTGTCCCACTGCCCCCATGTTTCTTGGGCCACATCGCCCTCTATAAAAATGTACACAGAGGTTTGTTTGTGAATATGCACCTTCCCTAATGAGATGAAAAATAAAGCCCTCGCTTGGTCTTGCCAGGGAAAGGAGAGGGTGGGAGGCAATGATTAGGAAAAAGGGTGGGGACCAGGGAGTTCCCCCATCAGGGGTGCAGGGCCATAGCAAGAATGAGACCACCCCAGGAAGGTTTCCAGCATCAGCTGAGGGGGAGGCCAGTAAGAACCCTCAGCACCTCCCGAGGCCTCGAGTCGCAGATGACGGTGCAGCTTCTGCTGCCTCTGCCTCTCCAGGCCCTTCCAGCTGCCCTCACCCTGTTTCCCCAAAGCCCTCCTCTCACCCTCTGCCCGTGAGGCGAGCCTACTCCAAAGGCCAGTTTGTGGAGGGTCCAGGAGAGTAAACCTGGGAGACCCTGAAGGCAACTGTACAGCAAGGACCCCTCAGTGGCCAGGAAGAGGAAAGATAGTGGGTGGGAGCCCTGGGCTGTGTCCTCAGGACGGAAAAGGGACCTGGGCACAGGACGGAGGCCCCCCGCACTGCCAATCACACATCAGCCATGTGTCTGTCTCCAGACCAGCAGGCAGGGCGACCTCGATGAAGATGACTTTGTATGGGGGTTGGGGGGGATACAAATGTTTTCCACGGGGATGGAGGTGGAGTTGTGGGGGGGAGATTAACTGGGTAATTTATGTGCCTATGCATAGCCCATGGACCCAGACAATAGTGTGGCAAAGGCTTGGGAGGTGCGGGTGCGGGGAGGAGGGGGTCACTGGGGAAAAAAACAACAATAGATTTAAAGAAAAGTTAAAGATGAAAACTGCAACTTGTGAATGTGCTAACCTACAGTTTAAGAGTTATTATTGCGCCAAGCCTGAAAGTGCTGTATTCGTCATGGAGACCATTCTGATTTTGAGCTTACAGTCTTGGACTGCAGCTCAGCAGACACAGCTGTAGGTCAGGGGGGCGGCAGTCTATGATCCCCAGGCATCCGACCTAAATAGCAGCAGCTGATCCCAGCGCTCCCCGCAGCGGGCAGCCCAGCCCTGTCTTCACTCTCTGACTTGCTGCCAGGCATCTGGTTCTGCAGCAGTTAGTCTAGGAAGGCGTACTTATAATCATATTTGAATGCTTCCGGGCTTTGCCATGTCCATGTCCATGTCCGTGTTGATGCTTGGATTGTCCCCTTTGGCCAGTGGGCATTCCTAAATCAAGCTGACCCCTAAGCAAAGCTTTAAACCCTCTTTGTAAAGAAGGGGATTAGTTCACCTAAGTCAGCAAGGACCTTGTCTCGGGTGAGCCGGGTTAAGAATGTGCATCCGCGGTACCCGGTGCACGTCTGATCTGATGCAAGAAACACGGGCTTTTGGGACCTGGCTCTCGGGAGCTGGGCGCTACTGTGGTTTTGCTTTCTTGTTTCATGGCT
>NW_006287904.1:4621201-4622233 GCF_000327345.1 Myotis davidii | reverse complement strand
GGGGTGTCTTTCTCCCTCCGGTATGTGTATTATCCCAATGAATGCATTCAATTCTGTTTTGGTGATGAAATGTAGGTATTGTTATGACTCTGAAAATGAGTCAATGCTCTAATCATATTGTTTAAAAAAAAACCTGTTGGTTTAAACTCCCCCATTTCCTCCTCCCCCCAACTCTGGCAACCACCACTCCCTCCATTTCACCTATGAGTCTGACTACTTTAAATATCTCCTGTAAGTGGCATCGGGCAGTGCCTGTCCTTCTGTGCCTGGCATATTTCACTTAACGGAATGCCCTCCGGTTCTCCCATGGTACAGGCCTTTCTTCTCTTCTGAGGCTGAATAATATTCCGCTCTGTATATATCACATTCCTTTACCCATTTAGCAACATGTGCAAAATTTCAGTTATACAAGATGAGTAAGTTCTAAATGTCTGCTTTACAACATCATGCCTATAAATAACCATCCTGTATTGTACACTAAAAAATCTGTTAAGAGGGTAGGCCTCATGTTAAGGGCTCTTACCACAATAAAAAAATTTTTTTAAAAAAACTGCCTGCTTTGTTGTTCTGTGGTGTGATGATTGCAACTTTTCCCTCCTTCCCCGTGTGATTACACAAGCCTGTCCTTGCTGTGTCACCTGCAGGCGGGACACATCCCCCACCCACCCCCACACCCACAGGTGGCCCAGCTGGTGGAAAGTGAGCGGAAGGGACATGAGCTGCTGTGAACAGTGGTTGGGCTGAGCCTTTAAGTGTCCCTGCTCAGCCACAGACAGGACGTCCCAGACCAGGACTCCTTCCGCCCAGGCATCCTGGGGACCAAACGAGAAGACACAGAGAGCAGAGCACGGCGGCCACACGGCGGCCACACGTTCCCGCAGCAAGAGGTCTGTGTTAAGCCCCTGAGTTGTGGGGGTTGTTTGCTAAGCAGCACAAAAGCCAATTAATACGTATGATAGATAGAGGCTTCCTAAATGAATGCAATGTGACAAACACACCTGGGGATCTACGAGGTGCCAGACTGGGTCAGAT
>NW_006287904.1:4619091-4621082 GCF_000327345.1 Myotis davidii | reverse complement strand
CAAAAACATCAATGGGCTGCCTCCCACACTGGGGATGGAGCCCACAACCTGGTCATGTGCCCTGACTGGGAATGGTGCCTAGGATAACACTCAATCCACTGAGCCACACCGGCCAGGCAATGTCTGTGCCCTTTGACCTCACTGCTGATGGGGGGTGGGGGGGTAGAGAGTGGGGTGATTTATAAATCACAATGCTTGCTGCAGGGCACAGAGACACGTAGATGTGAACAGTTTTGTGAGCCCAGAGGAGAAAGTGACTGACAACGATAGACCTGCATCGCAGTAATAACAGCTCCGGCAGGATTTATCCCCACCAAGGAGAGTGCTATGTGAATGTGCCGACACCTCCAGTTCTGAAGTGGGCACCGCCAGGCTCCTTTCTCCCGAGAAGAGCATGTGAGCGGGCTGACGGGATTCAGCGGACACCAGGGAAGGGCAGCATTCCTCGGGATGGGTATCCTGAGACTTTTAGTGGCGTCGGGGGCTTGACACAGCCTGCCCCACGCCATCTTCCTGGTGTGGGCAGCTGGAGGCATGTGAGCCCGCAGCCTCCTGGGGAGAAGCCATCCAGACCCCATCTTTCCCCTTGGCTTTCTCCCCTTATGAAAACGTCCCTGACACCTTGAAGTGGCCTCGGGTGAGAGTCCCCAGCAGCAAAGGCTGCCAAGGGGCACCTTGCAGGACAGAAGAGAGTCTGGGCGGGTGACTGGCCTCTGCAGGGTGACTGGTCTCTGCAAGGCAGCCCGTAATCTCCTGGTTCACAGGTCGATGCTCAATCACAGAACTCAGGGTGGGTGGGGGGACCTGGGTGTGGTGAGTGACTGTGGTTGGAAACTTCTTGAGATGCTGCTGCGTTGGCAGCAGGTTTGAACTTGACCCGGGGTGCTCTCACATCCTTGGGATGTCCTTGCTGCCCCAGTGCCACACCCTGTCTCCCCTGCCACTTCTCTCCAGCGCCCTCTGCCCTTGCTCGGCTGGTCTGCTGCCTAGTGGACGCCCCTTCAAGAATGTGGGGCCCATCGCTTCTATAGCAGAAAAAGGGTCAGTGACCTTAAGGTTAGTGAAGGCCGTGGAGTCTGTCAATGGCTTCCAGGACTGGGGCTTTATGTTAAAAAATCAATAAAATATATTTAATAAAATAAATAAATAAATAAACATTCTTGTTACTCAAAAAAAAAAGAAAAAAAATGCAGGGCTGGCCTCCCCTTCCTCATATGATTCTCTGGGAGCTCCCTCCTTGGTTCCCCTCCCCCCTCCCCATCAATCCCACCCACTTCTACAACCCTTTTCTGCCACCAGTTTTCTCCTTATAGGGACAGGAATGGGAGGGTTGGCATGGTGGGCGGTGGGGGGGCGGGGGCCGGGGCAGGACTGGTTCTGTCACTCAGCCCTGGGGAAGGTGTGTGACCAGGTGTCAGTGGTTTTCTTAGAACTGCAGGGTACTTAACACCTTCTCGCCCTCAGCCTCAGGGTATAGCTGCCAGTTCTGGGGCAATGGGCAAAGTCCCACCTAATATCCTGTTATGCACAGAGTTGCATAGAGAGCAGATCACAGCGAGCCTACTGTGCTCCTGTATCGGTACATTAGACTTCTGTCACTGCACCTAAGGTCGCATCCACCCCAGGTCTGGACAGTGATTTGAAAAAAATACCCAACTGGTAAAAAAAAGTTTTAGCCATTGCAATTAGACAAGAAGACGAAATAAAAGGCATCAAAATTGGAAAAGAAGAAGTAAAACTGTACTTATTTGCAGATGACATGATATTATACATAAAAAACCCTAAAGACTCCATCAAAAAACTATTAGACTTAATAAATGAAATTAGCAATGTAGCAGGACACAAAATTAGCGCCAAGAAATCTATGGCATTTCTATACACCAATAGTGAACTTACAGAAAGAGAGACTTAAAAAACAATCCCATTTACCTTCGCACCAAAAAAAATTAAGATACCTAGGAATAAACTTAACTAAGGACCTCTACTCAGCA
>NW_006287904.1:4599708-4617732 GCF_000327345.1 Myotis davidii | reverse complement strand
GGTGGGTAGTAAGAGATCAACCAAAGCATGACCAATGGACACAGACAGTAGGAGGACGAGGGCCTGTGCTGGGAATTGGGAGCGGGTGGGGAGAGGTCAATGGGGGGAAAAGGAGACATATGTAATACTTTAGCAATAAAACAATTAAAAAAGAAAGAAAGAAAAAAATACCCAAAATCCAAGAGTAGACATTACAGGGGAGTTAGGGGGTTTCCATCTTGTCTAACCAAGGGGACTTTAAGCAATAAAACAATTAAAAAAAGAAAGAAAGAAAAAAAATACCCAAAATCCAAGAGCAGACTTTTCGGGGGAGTTAGGGGGTTTCCACCTTGTCTAACCAAGGGATGAGGTGGACAGTCTGCACGTGCCTATGTGGCTTGATGATTTACCAGGGCATCGGGGGCGTGGTGCGTGGGCTGGAGGACAGGGTTATCCTGGAAAGGGTCTGGAGGACAGAGACAACAGGAATAGAGGACAGCATGGTGACCTCCTAACCCTCTTCAGGACGGGCATCTGAGGCAGAGGGTGAAGGGCGATGGGAGTCACAGGACGCCAGCATCATTGCTGAGGCACACCGGTGACACAGTGTGGCCCTGGCTGGGGTGTGTGTCTGTGCATGTTGGGCTGGGGGGGTGGGGGGTCTCCCTTTTTTTTCCGAGGACTAGAGGGACTCTGGCTCTCCTGGTGAAGGTGGCTTCGGGGACACCCGGAGTGTCTTCCTTGGTGGAGAGATCAGAGACTGACAGCAACATCCAAACAAGCTGTCCATACCAGTGACCAGTGGAAACGCCCAGCTATCTACCTACAGGGCTCTGTTGGACAAAAGAAGCCGGCAGGAAGGAGGCCAAAGTCTGGGATCCAGTTACAGGAGGTTAAAGGACAGGCACATCGAATTCCTGACGATAGAAGTCAGAGTGCCCTGGTCTCTGGGCAGGGCACAAGGGCGCCTTCGGGGTGACAGGGCCATTTCCTGTCATCTCAATCTGGGTGGTGGTTGTGTGGTGCCTCTCCCAGCTGTCCGCCTAGGGCTGGTGCACTAGGCCGCATGTAAGTTACACCTCAATAAAAATAACAGCTAAAGAACTATATAAGACAGGGGTCCTCAAACTTTTTAAACGGGGGGCCAGTTCACTGTCCCTCAGACCGTTGGAGGGCCGGACTATAGTTTAAAAAAAACTATGAACAAATTCCTACGCACACTGCACATATCTTATTTTGAAGTAAAAAAACAAAATGGGAACAAATACAATATTTGTATTTGCATGTGGCCCGCGGGCCGTAGTTTGAGGACCTCTGATATAAGACGTTGAATAATGTGAGCCAGTGCCTACAAAGTCATCTTTAGTCTGATAAGAAAAAGAGCAGCACCCGGAACTGGTACACATGGGAGGGCAATTAACCAAAAAGTACACGTAAGAAAAGGTCTGGATTAAAACACAACGTATGTTGAGGGGGACTGTTCTGAGATTGTGAGAATATGCCTAATTTCCTCCCACTTTCCATTTTCCTCTTTTTCCCAACTTCATACAATGAGCATGTGCTGGCTTTATAATTAGACATTTGTTTAAAAAAAACTAAAGGATGCGTTTGCTATTTTTACAGCCTATCTCAGTGTTGACTGACACTGACCTACAGTCCATCTGAGCCCCAGGTATGTTCATGTGAGCTGCTTGTGGCAGGTTTGAGCTCCCTGTGCTGAAGCAGGTGACCCCTCAAACCCCAGGAGAAGACCGATGTTCTCCTCATCCTGTGGACGATGCTCTGAGTACATGGTCCAGAGATGGCCTGGGTACGGAGTGTGAAGCAACTCTTGGAACTTGGGACAATGACCAGATGTAGAGCAGCTGTGTAAGGACTGGCCTGAGACACCCTCCAATACGGACATCATACGGAGGCGAGTGGCAGAGCAGTCAAAAGACCATTTCTGGTGGGAAGTCTGAATGCCCTGCCTCTGAGGATGAGAGCCTTGGAGAGTGGGAGGGACCGAGTGACAAGGGAAGCAGAGACCAGGAAACAAAATCACAGGATACACTGCTCATTTGTTGTCATTGTTATATCCAGAACAGTGTTTCGCTGATGAAATGCTGAAGAAGTTCCCTTCCCACTGGTTCTCTCTCCCTTGTGCATCTTGGGACGGACCCCTATCGCAGGCGCTGACCTAAACTCACCTCTGGACCCAGAAACCTGGGAGGGGGTCAGGCACCCTGCTAAGCTGTGATTCCTTGTCTCCGCCTTATTCCCATCTAATGTGTATTTTCCAAACCACCGTGGACCGGAGTCATTCACTATTTAAGTGGGGAGCTGCCTTCCGGGCCCCCAGGCCTGAGACATCACTGGACAGCTGAGGAAATGGAAGCCTCGAGAGGAAGTCTCTTGGCCGAGAGCACAGGGTGAGTGGGCACCAGAGTGTGGGCGAGGGAGCCTGCTCCTTGCTCCACACTGCCCTCTAGGGGTGAGCATGCCCTCAGGTCCTCAGCCACCCCAGTGACCCACACAGAGCAAAGCCCCAGCTCCATGTGAGAAAGTCTGAAGCAACTACTGTCTCCTGCAGAAACGTAGGGTTTGTCCAGCAGCATCTGAGATCCTCGCCGGTGTATGAGCAGGAAACACCAGAACCAAAGCTGCACCTGCCCTCTGTGACATTTTACATCCATTTCTTTGCTACCCGTTTTGTGAACTCTTTCTAAAGCACCTTTATAGTTCACTGCTTAACTAACCCACAGAGGACAGGCATCTGCAAAAGGATCTCTACTCGTCACATCATTTGGTATCCCCGCCCCCGCACCCGGCACAGAATAAGCACAATAGAAGCGATAGACATTAACATTATTTTCCTAAGCCCTGCTGAGAAACCACAGGCCACCTAGAATATTCCCTCCCTTGTTTAATTCACGTACCCCACCCACCCCCGCTCCTTTGGCAGCCAGTAGCTCATTCTCTGTGTCTATGGGTCTGTGTATCACTCGATCTTGACCACAGACCGACCTATCGAGTAGGTTTGTGTTTGATTTGTTGCCCATTTCCCAGATAAGAAAACTGAGGCCTGGAGAGTTTCCGTAACGTGCTCAGGTCGCACAGTAATTAGCGACGCTGGGGTTGAAATCCAGCAACATGACTGCAGGGTATGGTTCCGAGTTGTTGCTGCTTGAATGACACACAGGATGAACGGGGGACATTTTCCTTCTGGCTCCCTGTCCTGGTTAGGGTGACCAGCCATTGGGCTCTGTGGTCACACAAACATATGTGCCCACGCGGGGCGGTTCTGGATTGCGGGGCTATCCTTGTGCTTTCCCGGCTTCCCCTGATCTCCAGGCACCAGGCGTCAGCTTCACTCTTTCAGCTTCACATTTGCTGATACTAAGCAGCTCTAAACTAGTACAAGGACCCCAGAGAACCACTCTATCTATCCATCTATCTATCATCTATCTTTATTGATTTCAGAGAGGAAGGAAGATGAAGAGAGAGAGAGAGAGAAACATCAATGATGAGAGAGAATCATTGATTGGCTGCCTCCTGCACACCCCGCCATTGGGGATCAAGCCCGCAACCCGGCATGACTGGGAATCGAACCGTAATCTCCTGGTTCATAGGTCGATGCTCAATCACTGAGCCAAGCCAGGCGGGCAATCATTGAAGTTTTTAGATAAGTCACCTACCACCAAGAAAGCTTGATGTGACTGCCTAGTATTGTCATCTAGTCCTGAATTCGACCCTATTCTTCTGGCATTTGTTGCCCATTTCATGTTGAAAAGTTCTCACAGCTCCAGATAGTCCGTATTCTGCAAGTGGGAACTCTGCTACCGCTATACCTGGCTCAGTACACGCACCCACCAATGCCCTCGGGGCTGGAGGGCTGCAAAACAGTGAAGAGGTGGAGTGAAAACTCGTACTGACGTGCCCCTCTAGATACCCGAGAGAAAGGTGGGCAGCGGGGTTCGCTCACAGGTGAGCCTACAGGTAAAATGCTTTAGGTAACCAGTTGTTTTCGTTTACGGAGAAAAACCGTTTAGGGTGCTGAGTGAGTGTGTAAGTTGCAGTAGGCAAGGCGGTGGGGAGAAGGACGGGTGAAGGGGGGCACGGGGTTCCTATGAAGGATTCCCCTCTCAATTTCAAGTCGTTTTGAGTTGGCTTCATTGACAACAAATGGGAAGAGGATGGGGATCTCTCGGCCTTTGGGCCTCACGCTGACAAGCCCTGAGGCCTTGCACACATCATCTGCCCCTTGGACAGCAGGGATTTTGTTTTTGTTTTTCAGTAAAGCGAGGGCCTTTCACTAGATACGTGTGAATATTCTAGTTCCAATATCCCCCCGTTCTGTTTCCTACAGACGCCGTGTAGTTGGATGAGCAGAGACTCTAAAGAAAACAGTGTAACTAGGGAAGCCCACGTTACAGACAAGAATTCTACTCTCCAGCCTATTTAAAGCTCAAGTGAAAAAGGAAAAGAAAAAGGAGAACTGTTTACTGATTTTTTTTTTTTTTGCCCTGCAATACACGTAGGCATTACAACTCCACCCCCCCTTTAAGTAGAAGCTGCTTAAGTTTCCTGTGTGTCTGCTGCTATATGCTTGATTTGCACAGCTCAGCCGGTCAGAAGAGCTAAGACATCCGTCCCCACCAGAAACTTGCCGGTAAGTCACCTCTCAGTCACTTTGCCTATGAGTTAGCCCAGCTTCTGTGATGAGCACAAGCCTTTACAGGAAACCCATAGGGGACATCAGACAAGCACCAGGTGCTCAAAGGACTATCTTAAAGGATCATCTCGATGATCAAGAAAAGCTTAGAATTTAGAATGAGTTTCAGACGGTGATAACATCGAAGATACAAAACACGATTATGAATGAAAAATTCTAAAGGAAACAATATTATTTCTTTGGAAGCCCCGACCTTTCAAAAGAAAGCTTTGTCAGAGAGGGGATTCTTGGTGAAATCTGGGTAGTGATTACCTTCTGATCAGGACAAAACCCCCGGCAGGATGCCCTCTGAACATGCGCCCCACCAGAAGTTGCATCTCAGTCTGGTTCTTTTGGTGTGGGTTTGTTTTTTTTTTCTCCCAGAAGAGAGGAAGGCTGAAAATTGCCCAAATTAATAGCATTACAAATATCAAAGCCTCCCTTTAACATATGAGTCTCACAGCACAGGTTCGGGTGTGCTCCTTTTTCTGGCTCAGAACTTTAAAGGGAGATGTTCTTCCCCAACTGCCCAGGATTAGAGAGACTTCTCAGGCCAGAAGTGGAACGTGGGGAGCTGGGGCAAGCCGGAGGGTTGCGAAGGAACGGAGCTATGGCAGGAAGGGTGGTGGCAGATGGAACATTTCCCACTTGGCTATTCCTTGTGAATGTGGAGACCTCTTACTCATCGCAACTCAGGAACTATAAACACAAACTTCAGAGGAAAGGGGACAATGTATGTTACAATTGGCTGTTGGCTCTTAGGACTTTCTCGGGGACCCGGCATCCATAAGCCCATTTCATTCTGACCCGAGAGAGAGAGAGAGAGAGACAGAGAGAGGGACCAAGCTGATGGCCCTGCCCCTTGGTTCTCTCACCAAGGAGTGAGGGACAGGATGACATGGTGGGCGAGTGTAGGTTGCCTGGGTTCCGAATCAGTTGCTCCCCAGCAGTGTGTCTTTGGGTAAGTCCTGCCTCCTCTCTGGACTTTGAGATTCTCATCTGTAACATGGGAACAGTCACATGACCTGCCTCCCTGGGTCACCTTGAGGATTAGTTGCCTAAGGGAAGCTTAGTGGTTTCCATGCATGGTTCTGACCCTGGGAACCTAATGACCAGAGCACGCCCGAGGCGATGCTCACGGAAGCCCACCCCAGGGAATGGCAGCTTCGGCGTAGATTGCAAGGCAGTGTTGGACTGATGGTGCCCGACTCTGTTTCTTGAAATTGTTATTAAAGCTTCAGCCACTCCATGTGGCTATGGGTCCTTTCATGAGTTTCCCCAACAGAGCGCGTAAGCAAGGAAGCTAGCGGCAAGCCTTCCCTTTATTTTCAGAGTTCATTCTGTGCCCTCCCCCCCCCCCAAAAAAAGGAGCTCAGTTAAATGTAGAAATTTATGTATCCATGTTAGGGCCCCCTTCATGTGTAAAAGCGTTTGCAGTCACGGTGGGCCCCTCGGTACCTTCTGGGGCTTGATCAGCGATCACTGCTTCTGTATCCACAGGGCTGAGCACAATGGATCAAGTGCCAACCACGATGGATCCAGTGCCAACCACATTCGATTACATTGACTACAGCATCTCAGAGCCCTGCCAGAAAACCAACGTGAGACACATCGCGGCCAGGCTGCTGCCTCCGCTCTACTCGCTGGTGTTCATCTTCGGGTTTGTGGGCAACCTGCTGGTGGTCCTCATCCTGATCAACTGCAAAAAGCTGAAGAGCATGACGGACATCTACCTGCTCAACCTGGCCCTCTCCGACCTGCTCTTCCTCCTCACCATGCCCTTCTGGGCTCACTACGCAGCCGGCCAGTGGGTCTTCGGGAGCACCATGTGCCGGCTTCTGACGGGCCTCTATTTTATCGGCTTCTTCTCCGGAATCTTCTTCATCATCCTCTTGACCATTGACAGGTACCTGGCGATCGTCCACGCTGTGTTTGCTATAAAAGCCAGGACAGTCACGTTTGGGGTGGTGACCAGTGGGGTCACCTGGGTGGTGGCCGTGTTCGCCTCTCTCCCAGGAATCATCTTCACCAAATCCCAACAAGAGGTGTCTCGTTGCACCTGCAGCCCTCACTACCCAACCAGTCAGTATCGTTTCTGGAAGAATTTCCAGACCTTGAAGATGGTCATCTTGGGCCTGGTCCTGCCCCTGCTGGTCATGATCGTCTGCTACTCGGGAATCCTGAAGACCCTGCTTCGGTGTCGCAACGAGAAGAAGAGGCACAAGGCCGTGAGGCTCATCTTCGTGATCATGATCGTCTACTTCCTGTTCTGGGCTCCCTACAACCTCGTCCTGCTCCTGAACACCTTCCAGGAGTTCTTCGGCCTGAACAACTGCAGTAGCTCCAATCGGCTGGACCAAGCCATGCAGGTGACGGAGACCCTGGGCATGACGCACTGCTGCATCAACCCCATCATCTACGCCTTCGTCGGGGAGAAGTTCAGAAGCTACCTGTCAGGCTTCTTCCAAAAGCACATCGCCCGCCGCCTCTTCAAACGCTGCCCCATCTTCCAGCGAGAGGCCCCCGAGCGCGGGGGCTCTACCTACACACGCTCCACCGGGGAGCAGGACATCTCTGTCGGCTTGTGACCTGCACTCGGTGTTTAGCCCCAGGCTGGGGGTGGGAGCAGCTATTTCAGAAAGGAAGTGGCTGTCATAGAAGGCCAAAGATCCACCCATCTATTTGGTGTCTGCCCTTCCATTCTAGAACCCGAACAAGTGGGTGAAATAGCCACCTTGTCACCTGCCCTCCACGGACCTCAGCAATCGACGGATGCTCCCTTCCCTGCTAAAGTTCATTATAAAAAAGTGTCCCCCGAGAATTGCTGATGCTTGAGTTTGGTTGCCTGACCAGGCACAACAAAATGAATCAAGACACGTGCTGTATAGTTTCTTGCCTGCACAAGACAATGGACAGGTTGCAAGTGTGTGTAGAACAGTCCTTGTCTCGCGTGGGGAGGAGAGACTTGGACGTGGTCAGTTATGAAAGGCTGTCTCCTCATGTGACCTCCCTCCAAGGTGGGCAGTAAGTTCCCCAGGCACTCAGGCCCAGGTGAGAGTCCATGGCCTGGGGACCCACTGCTGGTGGAAGAGAAGGAAGCTGAGCCCCAAGCTGCAGGCGCTGCACGCAAGGGCAAAGCTGTGTGACTAGTTGGGAGGAAGGTGTGGGCTGAGGTGTGAAGAACCTACATACCCCAGTAGAGCAGGGGCCTTGGCCAGCGTTCCAGGGGTTCATCCGGTGCTCTGAGGAGGACCTGGGAAGGTGAGCATTTAGGGCAGGGGGATCAGCAACACGCAGGTCAGGATGAGGAGGCCTCCGCAGAGGTCACGGCACAGGCAGGGGTGGGGTGGAGGCGAGTACATTCACAGCATTTAGGGTAAGTAAGAGTCAGCAGAGCTGGGCAGATTGGTGGGGGGGCACAGAGAGACCCAAGGTTTCAACATGCAGACTGGCGATGCCCCAAAAGAGGCCCAGGAGGTTGGGTAAGTAAGAGTCAGCAGAGCTGGGCAGATTGGTGGGGGGGCACAGAGAGACCCAAGGTTTCAACATGCAGACTGGCGATGCCCCAAAAGAGGCTTCCAGGAGGTTTAGGTGAAAAGCAGGAGGGGGATGTGGGAGAGGAGGGGTGGGTCTTGTGAGCTCGCACGCCGCCTGGTGCGGACAGGCTCTGGCTGTCTCTCATTGATTCGCCAGCTCTCAGAACATCCTTCCTGCCCCAGCTCAGTCACCAGGCATCTCCCGGAGGCTTTGAAGCAACAGGTGTGTGAATGCATGTGCCTGAGGCCCAGGAACACGGCCAGCTCAGATAGGCAACCTACATAGTCCATGAAAGCCCAGAGCTTTATAAGCATTGAGCCAAGAGGTGAGGGAAGGCCAAATGACTAAGAGTCTGCCTGCCACACACACACCCCACCCCACCCCCCTTCCCCCCACTGTCTAAGCATCATCTTCCGGATTTAACCCTATCAGTAGGCGGAGAGGAGAAGACACACACTCATTTGGAAACAGGCTGCCCCCGGCTGCATAAGCCACAAAAAGTACCACTGATCAACCTCTGTGTTTTGGGCTGCGTGTGGGGCCTTTAGATACTCTTTAACGATGCCTCCTCCAGACAAATCGTACCCAAACTCTAAGGGAGTTACCCATTTGGAAGGGAGAACTATGGGGCTTTTTTTCTTCCTCTCTGCAGTTGCTACTTTTCTTACTTAGCACGTGCCTGAGGATGTTTTGGATTGCGGTAGCTAGGACCACGGTAGTCAACATTAGGTGAGGAAACATACAGGAGTGAGAATCACCCGGGAGAGTGTGTCAGAAAAATAGGAGGTGTTAATGATTTTTTCTCAAACTCTGAAACCTGAACCTTGTGGGTTGTGGTTGTGGACAGGAAGTGACTGAAGTGCCTAATCTTTCCCTCTTAAGGCGGTTGAGGGGGCATAAGTAGCATATGATCCCAGCCACTGGCTTGATTCAGACATTCTGATATCTTTGTATCTATCTATCTATCTATCATCTATCTATATATGTGTGGTCTTTGTGTATATATAGAAAGTTACAAATTGCTTGGAAGGAAATGTGTCTAATAAAACCACCCTAAATGATACTCTTGTTCTTTCAGTGAAGGGTCCATTTAGACACCAGCACTTAAATTGTGATAGCATTTTGTAAGTAACTGGGAGAATTTCACACATGTATTGAGAATTGTATTTTTTTAAAAATAGTATGAATAGTTTAAAAAGTTGACCCGGTACCTGGGTCAAATTTCCAGAACAATTTGTATTTAAAGATGCTGCCTCCAGGATGGAGTTTCTGAGCAACTGACCCTGGAAATGGTTCAATTTCCAATTTAATTCTATGACTCAAATAAAAGAGTTGACACGTTGTTGTTGTTGTTTTAAAAAAGCACCCCGTGTGTGTTGAAGCATTCGGCAGCTGTGTGTGTTTGCAGATGAGGGCGCTAGATAACGCCAAGGCCTCATGGGCCTGCAGTCCTGAGTTGAACGCAATGGGAGGCGGGAGGAGGAGGTTGGTTGCTATAAAGGTTGCTTTTTGTTCACTTACGGTCTCTCTCAAACACCTGGCTGCGTGATGGCAAGGATGCCCACGTGGATTTCTGTGCACGCGTCCCATCCGCAGAGAGCACAGGTGGGCCAGGTAGAGGTGACGTCTGTGCACACTCAGGGTTGGGAACACACTGGTTTCCAGGTTTGCAGCCTGCTGTGCTGCCACCTTCCAGTAGGGGGCAGCAGAGCCAGCAGCCACCCTACTCGGACGTGGGTGAAACGCGCAGAAGACAAGGACAGCTGGAGCCGGCTCTTAAGGCAACTTCGCCCAAACAGCATTGAAGGGCCGCCTTCCATCTCCTAGGCCTAGAGGAGGCATGAGCCCAGGAGGGCTGACAGGGGGCTGAAGTTAGAGTAGAGGGACAGGGTCAGGGACAAGGGAGACCTGTCCCAGATGATGAAGCAGCTGTTTGGGCAGGTTGGAAGGTGTCAACTTTTAGGGCTGAGATACATCACTTCTTATCTCCTCTCCATCTTAATAAGTGACTCCAGAATGAACATGAAGAAATAGCTGCCTGAGGTGTCTGCAGCCTTACCAGGGCCCGCCCCCATGAGCTCCTTCTGCCCATTTCCTCGCTTCTCCTTGGCCTGGACCCTCCACTGCCTATTCTTCTCAGGCGTTCTGACTCCATGCACCATCCCCTGGGGGAAGGGACCCTGCTCCTCCACCCGGGGGCCCCTGCCACGGAGGGCACTGCGTACATGCCGTGCCTAAAGTCCTTAGCAGGGAGGAATAAGGTACAAATTCATAAATTAGAATTTCATTTACACCTGTATTCCAAGGGTTCTCAAGTTTAAACAGCTCTCAGTTAAAATGCATTGGCATTTCCACTGCTACGATTACATTTACAAGTCATTTGTTTTCTATGGGAGGGAAGAACAGACAACCAAACATGAACATCAACCTCCAAGGGGTAACCTTTCTGATGGAGGTATTCGACTTGCCACCAGCTACCCCAGAGGCTAGAAGTGGAGATGGAAGCGGAGCATAAGGTGGGCTATCTAACTGCCCTCCCTACTACTCTAACTGTCAGCTTACAGTGGCAATGCGAGAGCTTCCCTAACCATCCTGGCCAGGAGGGACAGAAAAGGCAAAACCGAAACGCATTTCCATAGCTCCTTCGCGTTTCAATAAAATCCACTGCAGAAACCTTGCTCGTGTTTTTTCCGAAACATTGCCAAAGGTTAATACGTTAAATTATACAGGTCATAATTATGCCAAATTTTCCTTCAAGCATTTTTACAGCTCTTCCTTACGTTCGGGTCCATATTCTTGCTCTTTAATTTGAGTGTAAGTTCTGTGTCATTGCAATTCTGTCATGTTTCAGGAATTTATTTTTGCTTCTTTTTCTGAAGGTGGTAACTAAGTTTGTTAAGTGTATGTGTAGAAAGACCTTCGTTAAGAACGCTGTGCTATACTGCCCCCTTGTGGCCACGTTAGCAATCAACAAGGGCATCCCCCAACCACCTGGGCCACAGAGAATGAAGACGGAGCCTTTTTCCCTTCAGCGGTTTAAAGCTTGTCTGCCGGCACTCTTGTTTTTCTGAAGAACAAGTGGAGTGTGGATGGGGTCGCAGGTTGATGCCTGTGGTGAGATAAAAGTCCCAACTGCCCCTGCCAATCTCTGCAGATCGCTGAACTCACGACCTTGCAACAAGGTCCAAAAATGTCTTGTGACAAAGCTTTCTCATAGCCGGTATGGCCACCAGCCCCTCCCACATTTCTCTTGCAGGTACCAAGTGTTTGTAGGTGGGTTTCTTTTACATCCACACCCTCCTGTCTCCCGTATTGATATCACCACGATGTGATCACTTACGGTGTCATAGAATTTGAAACCAGAAAGGTTGTGAAGATCAGCCAGTCCGACCCTCTCATTATAGAGAGGAGGACCCGAGCCCACCTCCAGCCCCAGAGGTTCTGATGTAGGGTAGTATCGTACCCTGCGAATCACACAAGAACGCCTCAAGAAGTTGAATTAAGGAGCCACATTTATGTCAAAGCCAGGACTACGAGGGGGCAATTTGCTTTCCAAATCTTGTAGGGCCCTCTTGGCCGAAACATCAGACTTATATAGGCAAATATCACAAAGGTATTGATTACATCTCGAGGTTTGGAATGAGGAACCTGGTTTGCAAAAAGCAGTTTGTTATGGAAGCTTCAATCGAGCAAGTTAGTTACAAAGATTATAGTTTCGGGTCTTGGGACCACTGAGTCAACGGAAACACATTATCTGGAGCCACTGAGGCCATTTAGAGTGAGTGTGCTGTCCTGGTCTCCAGGTGCAGAGGAATGTGTTTCGAAAGGCCAGTAAGATCACTATCCATGGGGGTATTCAAACCACAATCAATGGAGTATTCAGTCGAATGGGATAACTTATATCAGTTCAGAAAATCAAAATAACTTTTCTATTATTTTAGCAAACAAATAATGACAGAAGCCAAGTCCGCAGGGCTAAAATATTAAACAGCAATTTTCACCCAAGCTTGGTTGCTACCATGCTTCAATAGCAGACCTGGGCGGGCCAGCGCAGAGCTGTGTTTTCGGTCACGGTGCTTCCCCATCGCGCCTGGGCAGCCAGCAGGGAGCCACTGAGCAGGACGGGTGGGAGCAGGGGAGGTGGGTCTGGGATCCAGGGGGGCCCTGCTTCATCTAGCCTGCACATGGTAGTCACTTGGGGAGCTTTACAAATAGTGACAGCTGACTCCCACCCCCAGGGGTCCTGATTGGGAGGGTGTACAATGCAGCCTGCGGTTTTTTGACTTTTAGAAGCTCCTGGTGATTCTCAGTATGGCCAAGTTTGACAACCTCTGCCTAAAGCCTGTCCTGCTGAGCATGCGGGAGCCAGGGCTGCGGTCCCAGGAAGACACCCCCTGCCCTGTGGCTGCAAGTGGGGGACACAAAGACCAGGGATTCGGCTCCAGATTTTCATAACAGAACGATAGCACTGTCTTCAGCAAGCTTAGCATAGGATTCTAGCCTTAAGTGGCAGCATAAAGTATCTACAGGAGGCCCTGAGTATTTCACAGTCATTGCTGGTTTGGGATTATGCTTTGACTCATCCATTCCAAGTGAAAAGCAAATAAAAGTGGGATGCTGGCACCATGCTGAGCTTGCAGCTTCAAATGCCAGAGAGACTGTCTCTCGTGCAGAAAGGGGGCTGCTGTGTGAGAAGTTTCACAAGTGAGTACAGATTTCACTTATGTTGGTGAAAGAATTCAGCGCCACTACCCCCCACCCACCGTCCCTCGCCCCCAGAACCATTCCTTTAACTCTCCAGTACATTATCCCTACAGAGCTGTAAAACTCTGGAAGTCCGCGTCAGCCTGGAGACGGCAATGATAATTCTGAAGTTAACTTTTCACTTACAGTCGGTATGAAATATTATATGAGTTTCAGGCATATAGCATAGAGGGTTAGACATTTAAATAATGTATGAATTGATCCCGCTTCTAAGTCTAGTACTCCTCTGAGACCACACATGGTTATTACAATATTATTGATTATATTCCCTAAGTTGTATTTGACTACTTTGTAATTGCCAATTTGTACTTCTTAATCCCTTTCCCTTTTTCACCCAGCCCCCCAACCCTCCTGAATGGATAAAGAAGATGTGAAATGAAATATTACTCAGCCATAAAAAAGAATGAAGTCTTACCATTTGTGACAACATGGGTGGATGTAGAGGGTATTGAGCTAAGTGAAATTGGTTGGAAAGAGAAAGACAAATCCTATATAATAAAAGCCTAATATGCAAATCGACCGAACAGTGGAACGACCAGTAGAACAACCGGTCACTATGATGTGTACTGACCACCAGGGGGCAGACACTCAATGCAGGAGCTGCTCTCAGTCCGCAGGTCCCAGGCCAGCCAAGGCGGGTGCCAGTGGAGGGCCCCAATCATCCCGCCAGTTGCCCCACAGATCGGCCCTGATCGCCAGCCAGGCCTAGGGACCCTGTCTGTGCACAAATTTCGTGCCCTGGGCCTCAAGTACCATAGAATTTCACTTACAGGTGGGATCCAAAAAACAAAACAAACGAACAAACAAGAAAGAAACAAACTCATAGATTCAGAGAACAATCTCTGTGCTCTGTATTTTCTTTGATCTTGCAGTTAATCAGCTGCAGAAATGATTCCTTGGCAAGACCCCTCTGTAGGTGAGGACCTTCCATTGCTCCACATTGCCTAGGTGGGGGCAGGGTGGCCGCACTGTCACCATTACTGTGATATGAACATTGATCAGTGGGTTCTGAGGCTATCAGTCAGATCAATTACAGAGTCCCCACCCACCTCTGATGATCATTCAAGGACCACTGCAGTGACACAAATTAGAGAGGCCACCTGCCTATCATGAAATCCAGGTTAGCCAGACACCTTCTTGCTCCCAGAAATCATGTCCATGACCGAGTCCCACAGTGGCTTGCAATGCCTTGGAGAGACTGACTACTCATGACCACCTGGGAGAGATGATCCAACACACCGGGACAGAGTAAATAACAGAGTGCAGTGGAAAGTGTCATGAATTCAGGGGAGTCGCATTTTAAATACATCCTTATTCACCCAATACCTATTGAGAAGCTACTGAGCTGGTGCTAGGGTTACCACAGGCCCCAGTTCCTGTGTTCAAGGAATGATGTAAGAGTCTAAAGACAGAGCCCAGATGTAAACAGACAACCACAACGTGCCTGGGGTGAGGCCCGCTCCCAACGCTGAGGAGGGCGGCAGCGTTGGGTGGTCAGAGTGGCTTCCTGACAGGGACAAAGGCTCGGCTGGAGCCTGAGACCAAGGGGCAGCCTTCTGGCGTCTCATGTTTATATCAGGCCCAACTCAGAAGCACAAATGAGACCATGTTATAACCAAACACACTCTTCCTCATTCGGGGCCACAACTGCTTAGAACCCGGACCCATTTCATCTGTGCCCGCCTGTTCAGTGCAACCCCGGGATTGCTCAGTCAGTTTCAAGATGCATAGAATTCATTTTCTGTTGGGCACACCACTGCTGAAATATTTTCCCTTTTCTCCCATGCCCACAGTTGATTCTTCTGGGGTAGTGGATCTCAACCAGAGGACGATTTTCCTCTGGGAGCCACCTGACCACGTCTGGAGACATTTAGGTTGTCACAACTCGGGGAAGAGGCTAGGGATGCTGCTCAATACCCTCAACGCACAGGACAATCCCCCACAAGAAAAACGTGTCCAGTCCCACCTGTCAGCAGTGCTGTGGTTGAGAAACCCTGTCCCAGCCTCATCCAGGAGGACACAGGCCTGTGGTGGGCTGTTGGGATCCCAGGCAAGATTGCTGCAGCTTCCTCCAGACTGATGGAATGTTCTGGATTCTTGGCATGGCCACAGGAGACACGACTGTCCCTGGGCACTCTATCATCATCCACCCATCATCTCACTCTACCACTTTGGTCTCAACCCTCTGTCAGTCCTGTTCTTCCCATCAGATCCTTCTCCTTTCCACAAAACAGCATCCCTTAACACTTCAGATTCTGAATCTTTTGACCCAGCAGACCACCAACCTCCACCCCCTTATGTGCCCTCTCCCTCACCTGCAGTAGAATCCTAAAA
The DNA here is from genome assembly GCF_000327345.1 of Myotis davidii. Lineage (NCBI taxonomy): Eukaryota > Metazoa > Chordata > Mammalia > Chiroptera > Vespertilionidae > Myotis > Myotis davidii. Next base: position 4,602,425 of record NW_006287904.1, on the reverse strand, counting down.
CCCAGACCCTCCTAACCAGCAACCACCTTCTCTCCAGGCCCCTGAGAGCCCAAATCCTGAGAACTTGAGTCCCAATACAGTCTTTCCCCACCTAACCCTCGCTCTCAGGCCACCAAAGACTGCCTTCCTCAATAGCCACTTCTATTCCCATGCCCGTTCTACCCCTGAGAGAGAGACCAGGGACCAAGGGCAGAGTCCGGGTACACATCCCATTCTCTATGTCTGACCTTTTCCAGATTGGGGAAGGATTAGGTTCTTTTTCCACCAACCCGACCATTTTTATAAAGGAATTTGAGTACCTGACCCAGTCCTATGCCCTGACCTGACACAACGTCTATGTCATCCTGTCCTTTCTCACCCCAGAGAAGAAGGAGCACGTCTGGCTAGCAGCTCAGGACCATTCCCTCCATAGGCAGGACGTGGCAGCCAACCCGGTTGGAACTGACGCAGTCCCCCGAACTGACCTGAGATGGGACTATCAGTTTAATTCTCCAGGGCACCGGCTCTGTAGCCATATAATCCCCTGTCTCATTGCCAAACTCAAAGGCTGCCCATAAGGCAGTCAACTATGACAAACTTAATGAAATCACTCAGGGCCCTGACAAAAACCCAGCCCTCTTTCCCCCTCCTCACAGAGGCCTAACAGAAATTTACCCCCCTGGCCCCCACCTTCCCAGAGGGGCCCCTTCTTCCGAACACCCATGTTACAGCCCAATCAGCCCCAACATACACCGCAAACTTCGAACAACAGACACAGGTCCACACACCCCTCAAAAAGACCTTGTTAACCTGGCCTTTGAGGTCTTTAATAATAGAGACCATAAGACCCAAATCCAAAAACAAAGGCGAGATCAGGCCAAGGCTGAGGCCCAGAAGGGGGCCTAGCCACCACTCTCACACACCCCAAACGACGTGCCGGTCCTCCAACAAGCATAAGTCAGGGGCTACGCCTCCTCGGGGCCTGTGCTTCAAGTGTAACAAGGAAGGACACTGGGCCAGGTCCTGCCCAAACCTGAGACCCTCACCTGGGCTCTGCCCAAGGTGCAGAAGGGGAGGCCACTGGAAATCAGGTTGTAGTCTGGCCCCTCCAGGTCAGACCTCAGCCACTACAGCAAAGCCACCCTCTGGACCCGGTGTGCAGCTCCCAGACCTCCTGGGACTGGAGCTGCCCAGGCCCCGACAAGGCCCCACAGACTTACATCAGCAGGACAGAGCCTCGGGGAATGATTGTGGGGGCAGGTAAGCCAATCGCCTTTTTAACGGACCCTGGGGCCACTTATTCTGCCCTCCCCAAGTTTGCTGGGACCCTTTTCCCCTCCTGAGGCTCTATCATGGGGTTTGAGGGATTCGTCTCACAGCCATTAGCCACTTCACCTCTACACAGCATCTTAATAGACACCCCCTTCCTCCACTCTTTTCTCATTCTACCTCTGCGTCCGACTGGGGCCACCACGCATCCCCTCACAAAGCTATGACAAGGCCCCACAGACTTACATCAGCAGGACAGAGCCTCGGGGAATGATTGTGGGGGCAGGTAAGCCAATCGCCTTTTTAACGGACCCTGGGGCCACTTATTCTGCCCTCCCCAAGTTTGCTGGGACCCTTTTCCCCTCCTGAGGCTCTATCATGGGGTTTGAGGGATTCGTCTCACAGCCATTAGCCACTTCACCTCTACACAGCATCTTAATAGACACCCCCTTCCTCCACTCTTTTCTCATTCTACCTCTGCGTCCGACTGGGGCCACCACGCATCCCCTCACAAAGCCCAGTTGTCCCGAACCACAGTCGCCTACCTTGGTTTCACCCTGACTCTACACAGCTGAGCCATTACCTTAGACCGTAAATGCCTTGTCTCCTCCATGACTGTCCTCTCAGCCATGGCCGCCTCAGGACCAGTCTTCATCCACTCTTTTCTCATTCTACCTCTGCGTCCGACTGGGGCCACCACGCATCCCCTCACAAAGCCCAGTTGTCCCGAACCACAGTCGCCTACCTTGGTTTCACCCTGACTCTACACAGCTGAGCCATTACCTTAGACCGTAAATGCCTTGTCTCCTCCATGACTGTCCTCTCAGCCATGGCCGCCTCAGGACCAGTTTTTACCTCCCAAGTCACTCAACAGGTTTCCTCAGTCTTGGGTATCACATAGAACTCCACCCGGCCTCCTAATCAAACACTGACTAGAATGAATGATCTGGCATGTACTAGGATTTTTTTTTTCTACATCCATTCTTAGCAGGAGACAGAGTTCTACTCAAAACAGGGATGATCAACTGGACAGGAGCCTGTACTCTAGTCTCTCTCTCACCCAACATAGACAGAGCCTCTCCCCGCCCCACCCCCACCCCCCAATAACTAGTCTTTACCTGACTCCAGATAATCCATCTCCTCATAACCCTCAGTATCTCGGCAGGTGTCGGGACTGGCACAAGGGGCTTAACCAGGGCTCTATCATATTTTGCAAATTCATGGAACTACTGGTTAAAAAAGATAAATTGGTATCTACCTTCCTTCATAGGACCATTAACATCCCTATTCCTCATTCCTATTCCTCATCCTTGTTTTTGACCCCTGTATTCTGCACCATTTTTCACCTTTCCTTCAGGACCACCTTCAAGCCTTCACCAACCAGTCTCTCAGGAAATCATGCTGCTGCAACCCCTCACTCCAGCCAGGAGGCATCTATACAGTGTTCCAGCCGACTGCTATCAAAGCCC
>NW_006287904.1:4597254-4599643 GCF_000327345.1 Myotis davidii | reverse complement strand
TAACTATGGAGGAAATGACCTCTGTCTCTATTCCATAAAACAAAAAGGCTGGAATGTTAGGCCTGATCAAATAATCAAATCAGTACCCCCTCCCCCTGGGAAACTGACATTTAGATCATTTCGCAAGCGACATTCCCTTTCGCTTAGACCACATTGTATATGCAAAGACCATTAACTTTCCCTTCAGGGCTTGCCCAGAATCTGGACCCGCCCAGAGAATTCCACACAGAAAACATCTCCCAGAATCTGTTAAAATCTCTGATTCCCCATCCCTGGTTGCTCAGCCCATCTGGTTTCCAGATAACCTAATAAATTTTAATTCTTTATCACTGTCGGCCTCATGTGTACCTTCTTCAGGGACCCTAACAGAAACAAGCCGGCACAGGAGGAGGCAACTTCAGGGAATGAACTTCGGGGTGAGTAGTTTCATGAGAGAGTGAGAAGGGAGTAGAAACAGATGGGACAGGAAGCTGGTGAGTAGAGGGCAACTGAGGATGGCCTTGCTCATTGTGCTAAGGAGTGTGGGCCCAAGGGGTGTGGAGAGGGGCCCGGGAGGGAATGTGTACCTTGGCCATCTGATCAACCCCAGCATGTGGAGAATGTACAGGAGGAGGCAAGAGAGGAGGGAGGCAGAGAGCCCAGGCAGAGTTTTGGCAGTGCTCCTCTGGGGACACAACGGAGGCCTCTGCCAAGGTTAAGAGCTCTGAGTGGCGAGTAGCTAATACATTTGAAAGCTTCCAGGGGAGCCCAGCTGGCATGGCTCAGTGTTTGCGTGTCGACGTATGGACCAGGAGGTCATAGTTTGATTCCTGATCAGGCACATGCCTGGGCTGCAGGCTCCATCCCCAGTGTGGGGCATGCAGGAGGCAGTTGATCAATGAGATTCCCTCATCATTGATATTTCTCTCTCTCTCTCTCCCTCTCCTTCCCTCTCTGAAATCAATAAAAAATACATATACTATAGTATTTTTAAAAAGAAAGAAAGCTACCAGGGGAATGACTCATTAGGACTTGGATTTAGGCAGGGAGGGAGGTCAAGGCTGGGGCCCCGGATATGAGATGAGGGTTCAGTGTTCAGGACAGTTGAGTTAGAAATTCATGCAGCTGGCAGTGTCTTGAGAAGCTGGATGTGCTGGCCTTGGACCCAGCAGAGCACAGGGGTGGAGAGGCACATCGGGGGCCCCAGCAGTGGACACATGGCTCAGCACAGAACCCTGAGGAGTACAGACAAGAAGGAGCCCACGAAGAGAAGAAGAAGGTGTGTGGGGCAGGCAGAGCCCTGCTGAGGCCAGAGCTCTGGGAGGAAGAGGAAGTGTCAACGGTGTCCCGGAGACATCAAGCAAGATAAGAGCGGAAAAAACATCCACGGGGTCTGTGATGCAATCCAAAAAGCAAGATAACCTACCAGCGCCTGCCTGGTCTCCTCCTGCACTGACTCACAGCAAAGGGACAGAGAACCATATTTCCCCTTTGCCCCTAGAAAAGCACAAGTTTGTCCCCAAATTCTGGGCTCTCCGGAGGGGACAGGACCAGCCTTTGTGGTTCAAAGGCCCTGGTTTGCTGGGAGAAGGAGGAACCTTTCCCAAGGATCCTTTCCAGAGGGTATGGCTGAATATTTGTGATGAGAAAGAGGTGGGTACCTCGGACTCCAGTGCACAGATAGCAGCCAGCTCAAACTATGTCCTTGGAGTCTATAGGAAAGGCTCCGTGGGGCCTCAGGGACTCTCCCTGGAGGAGCACTGGGCAGGGAGGGAGCACAGCTTCAGTCCCCCTGGGCCTTGACCCCAGGAGGGCCCAGAGTACCCACCCAGGCTGAGGACCAGGGCCCAGCCCCGTCTTGTACAGTTAAAATCTGTCACGATTTAATGTTGTTAAAGGGAATATTTTTAAAGTGAGGATGCTACTTGGTTGATTACCTTTTACCTCTGTTCATAAGAAAAGATTTCTTAACTCTTCACAGTATGGTTAATTTTGAACCAGGGACTGTTCAATCTTCCTGACCCTCCAAAGCAAGCATGTCAAACTCACAGCCCGCGGGCCACATGCAGCCCACAATGAATATTTTTGCGGCCCAACCAATATAACATTATGTAAGAAACATTTTAATTGTATTATTTTGTTAACGATGACTCACGTATTTCGGCCCCTTGTATTCCGCATGTCTCTATCGAAATAAACCCACGTTTCTATGAAAAGGGAAGCTGTTGTGTTTTGGGGGCCACAGCCACTCACAGCTTGTTTACCTGGCCCTGTTAGCCTTTGAGTTTGACATGCTTGCTCCAAAGGCTAGAGTGTGGCCCATGAAATAGGAAGGAGAAAGAGGAAAACTGGAGGGTGGCATGGGGATGGGGACATTTCAGTTCTCCTGCCACTCTGCGAGCCCTGATGA
>NW_006287904.1:4583779-4597191 GCF_000327345.1 Myotis davidii | reverse complement strand
CCACAGCATGGGCTCATGGTCTTATGACATAGTAGTTTTGTACACTTCAGTTTCTGTTTCTTATCTTAGGGAAAATAAAATGTGCAGAGAACCCAGAGCCCTCAGCATGTGCAGTTGTGGGTTGTGCCCTGATGCCCTCTTCAGGGTCAATGCACTCACTCTCCCAGCTGCTGGGGCTGGGGCAGCTGCACGCCCCCTTGGGAACCACCCTCAGCTGCTGGGACCTGCCTGCCAGGCTATGTCCCCTCCCAGGGGACGGCTGAGGCCCGGACCCCTTCCCTCAGTGTGGGACAGCGCTGCAGGGCCAGCCCAGCTCCAAAGCTCCTCACGGGATCAGCTGAGGCCTCAGTTGGAACTCCCTTGCTGGGTCCCACCTCAGTTGGGTCCCTTCCAGGTTGTCTCCTGGGAGCCCTTTAGATCAACAAGACTTCTGCCTGCAACGCCCTCGCTGAGAGCCCTGCATTCCTGGGAGTGCCGTCTCAAATAGTCAAGTTCTTGGCTCCAATTTTCTCTCCCACCAATACTCAGTCACAGGCGCCAATGACTAATAAAATGTCTCCACCCTGCGTGACACCTCAGTTGGGTCCCTTCCAGGTTGTCTCCTGGGAGCCCTTTAGATCAACAAGACTTCTGCCTGCAACGCCCTCGCTGAGAGCCCTGCATTCCTGGGAGTGCCGTCTCAAATAGTCAAGTTCTTGGCTCCAATTTTCTCTCCCACCAATACTCAGTCACAGGCGCCAATGACTAATAAAATGTCTCCACCCTGCGTTGTGTTACTTTCACTTCCCTTGTCCCATCTCTGAGATACAAGTAAAGGGTCCAAAAAAAGAAGACATTGGGAGGAACAGGGAGGAGAAGAGGCCTATGCACTCCTCGCCTGGCTAACGCCCACTCGGGCTTTCAGCTTGGATGACAGCTACCCTGGGACGCCTCCCCTGGGCCCTCTGGGCTGGCTGCCCCATAGCTCCCATGTGATTCCCAGGCTATCACATGACTCCCTGGGTTATAATCAGTTATGTACCTGACCGTATCCCTCTAGATCAGTGATTCTCAACCTTCTGGTCCTTTAAATACAGTTCCCATGTTGTGACCCAACCATAAAATTATTTTCGTTGCTACTTTATAACTGTAATGTTGCTACTGTTATGAATCGTCATGTAAATATCTGATATGCAGGATGGTCTTAGGCGACCCCTGTGAAAGGGTCTTTCGACCACCAAAGGGGTCGAGACCCACAGGTTGAGAACCGCTGCTCTAGATGGTCATGTCAATGCCATGAGGGCAGGGAATGGGTCTACTTTGCTCATCATTTTCTCCCAGGGCCAAGCTCCTGGCTCTCGGGAGATGTGTCCCGCGATCTTGGTAGAAAACATGTGGCACACTCCAGTGGGGCAACTGAGGGGAGTCTGGTGAGAGGGCTCTTTACAAAGATTGAGACAGGGGATGGGGAACTCAGCACACAGTGCAGGGCTCAGTGCTGGTGAGAGTGGGCCGCCTTTCCCACCACAGGCCAAGAGGAGGGTGCTGTCTGGGAAGAGCTGCCCCACCAAGAGGGAGACTCGACCAGGAAAGAGCCTCCAATCTCCTACCTGAAACTCCCCATTGGCCAAACCCAGCGGAAAATCTTAGGCTAAGGGGGGTCTGCTATTACTAGTAATAAGATCAGTCTCTCTGGACATAAAGCAGGGTAGAGGAGAGTGGACAGAGAGGGAGAAAGGAAGGCTTACAGGACAGTTGGCACGGAATACCTGTGAAATGAATAGACGAATGACACTTTTCAACAAATGCTCATTGAAACACTACTCAATGGATATTTATCCTGTTGATCACCACTGGTGTAGACACATCAAAGGCCACGTGCATAAAAAGGCCACTCACTGTGACTCCAACATGGGGCAGACAGCAAAGCCTGGGGCTACGTGAGATGGGGAGCTGGAACCGAGATGTCCTGGCATAAAGCTAGGAAAAGGTGGACTAGAAGAAATGCACCCCCACAGGCAGAAGACAATGAGACGGGGGACCAGTCCTTGCCTAGTCTCTAAGCCAGTGATTCTCAACCTTCTGGCCCTTTAAATACAGTTCCTCATGTTGTGACCCAACCATAAAATTATTTTCGTTGCTGCTTCATAACTGTAATGTTGCTACTGTTATGAATCGTCATGTAAATATCGGATATGCAGGATGGTCTTAGGCGACCCCTGTGAAAGGGTCGTTTGACCGCCAAAGGGGTCGCGACCCACAGGTTGAGAACCGCTGCTCTAAGCAGTAGAGGGAAGAAACTCCTCTGGGAATCCGAAACCTGTGCGTCATGCAAATGTGAGGTTCCGTTCTACAACACCCTCAGCACAGGAGACCACAAAAGCAGACCAAGAAAACGCATCTCAGGCCATTGATGCCCCTAGTGCTTCCGGCTCAAACAAATGCAAAACTGCCCCCAGGAGGGAGTGCTCCCCCTTCAGGCCACACAAAGTTGATGCAGATAAAATAATCGCCAATAAATTTGAACTCACATGGAGACTGCAAATATCCAAGGAAGTGGATCACCAGGAGAGACAGTGGGTAGGCTTCACAAACCACAATTAAACCCTGACTGGTGTGAGTAAATCATGATTTGATTAAAAATTTTACAAGGAATCAAGATCCTTAAAAAGGGGAGCAAAATATTATTAGCAGAACCCACTCAGTGTAGACAAGGGTCTATTCCATTCTTGTGGGTTTGTCGTATTGCCCTAAGTCAGCACTTGGTCTTAGAATATGAACAGCCCTAGAAACCCTTCTGGATATGGGAGTTTTTACTCAGTGGGTATTTTTCCTTTTTTTTCCTAGGAAAGTCTCTGGAAGCTAGTTGAGACAGGAGATGGTAAGCTAGTGATGGATCTTGTCTACATGGCTAAATGGTGTTAACCAGCTGGTCTTAGAAACACATACTCAAAGAATGGAGGGGAGGAGTGGGTTGGTTTAACTGGGGCTTTCAGGGAGGTCAGGGAACGGACCAGTGGATAAGCAGAATGCTAGGAATCAAGCCAAAACAAAATAATACTGAAAGCGAAGGCCATGCTAATTCCAGGAAGTGAGGGTGATCCTGAATATACACAACAGTGGTTTTTCTTGGGAAACTCCCAATTTCACATAGTCCCGTGACACGTTCGAGGTGCCTGCCTGCAATTTCCCTCCACTTAACCACATCACGTGCAGGGCGTGTATTCACAGGGTTTTTCAAGTCTCAGCGTTGGACTTGACTCTCATCCCCGGGCCTGCGGTCGACCAGCGGGCATCCGGCAATAGAGTATCAAGAGCCGCCATCACCTACTCACTCCAGGTTTTGGGGAGGTTGGGGGCAGGTGGGGGGCTGGTGAGCCTCCAAATAGCCCGGCCACAGGAGGTGGAGCCCCTGGAGGAAGGGTGGCCTCTGCTGGTCCCAGGGCCGTAGCCACCACCACTGGACAGAGCTTCCCAGGGCACAGTGACCCTCACTCACAGGAACCCATGGTGGGGGGTGGGGGGGGCAGGGGGACTGGCTGGGAAACGGTCACAGCCCCGTTTCCCACCAGCACCAACCCTTGCTCAGGGAGGAGTGCCCTGCGTCGCCCTTTGAGTTAAATTTAATGCTGGATCACATGTTCGTCTGGGTCCTTCTTGTGTTTGTTTTTCCTTCCTTTAAATGCTTTCCTTATTTCTGTTTTAACAGGCCCACGTTCTGGATCGAATGCTACCCCGAACCCCTCTGTGGCGTTAGCAGGATGCCATCTGACCAGCAACATACATGCTAACCAATCCACAAGGAGGGTCCCCCCGGAGGCCGGTCACAGGTGCAAAGACTGGAGCTGGGAGTTCAGACAGACTGCTCAGTCCTGTCAAGTTCCTCTTCCCAGTTCAGTTCTCTTCCCAACCCTCCCCGTCCTCCCTCCGCCCCAACCACCCACCACCTCCGCCCACCGCTCCAAATTTGGGCTCTTGTCTCAGCTTCCTCTCTCTGGCCTCGAACCCTGCCTCATCCCTGCCTTGTCTGGGGTTGAACTTGTCACCCTCACATTCTCTGCCTCCGTGTCCTCACCGTGGAATGTTCCCGCGCTGGGTTCTCCCTCCAGGAGCAGGGTCAGCTCCTAGCAGCCCGCCTGACCCCTCGGTTCCCAGGGAGTGAGGCTGCCGGTGCTCACGGCAGCCCCACGCTCCCTGCACTGACACCGCACGTCTGCACCCCCTTCCCAAGGGACATCCCTGTGGCTGCCACTGCCGGGGAAATCCTCTCTTGAGACCCCATCCCTCAGCCAAAAGTGACAAGAAACACGGTCCCTGGGGTCCTCACTACAAGTTCTGGGAGTCCGGGGTGGATTCCAGGTGTGGGCTCTGCCGATGCTAAGGAGCCGCTGCAGGTGGCCATCGGGCCCCTGGGTCTGCAGGCGCCACCGTGACACTTGGCTGCAGCTGGTCCCTGCTCAGTGACACATGTCAGACGGGCCTTCCTAGCCCTCCCTCTGTATCGCCGACCAGCAGCCAAACCCAGTTCCCTTATCTGGGGCAGCCAGGAGGCCCGGGAAATCAGAGGCGGGTCCAGGGGGAGGTGGAGGACTCGACAACTTCCTGGTTTCCCTCAGAGGCTACAACACAGCCTGGGGGGCCGGGGGGAGCTTTCACGGGGCTTTATTTCAGTTAACCCCGGAGCCCCGGGACTGGGGGGCAGAGCTATCAGGGACACACGGTGGCTTCTCTCACCCCTAAAGGTCAGGACCGCCTACTGGGCTGGAAGGAAGCCGGTGTCTCCTGTCCCAGGCCCGTCCCAGCAGCTTGGCCGGCCGAGGGTAAGTCATCTGTGTATTTCACCAACGAGGCCATGTGGGGCGGAGGATGCTTTCGCTTTTGCAGACATTTGCTCCTGTCCTTCGAGAGCAGAACTCGGAGCTCCCAGCCTGTCACAGGAAGCTGCCCGGGGTGAGCCAGCTTCCCAGACAGGGAGGAACGAGGACCCACGCCGATCCCGCCACCCTGGCTCTGGGTTCTCTCCCGTGGGAGCTCCTCTCTCTTTCCTACATATTGCCTTCAGGCGGCTCCTGTTCTTACCCAGAGAATGAATGAAGTTCTTAGAAGCCGTGTCCCACTTACCTGAGTTCGCCCAGGGTGTCAGCGTCGGGTGTAGCAGCCCAGGCTGGAAGGAGGGACGGGGGTCAAGAAATGTCTGTTTTCACTCTCTGAGCCGCAAACGTCCTCTGGCCCCGGGAGTGCTGCCTGGGCCCTCACCTGTTTGCTGTTTCCCCCAGGGCCGTGCAGCTGGCTGCAATAACATCATCTCTCCTTTCTCTGTGCGGGCAGCCGGGCGATGGCTAATTACACCGACGAGGATTATGACGTCCTCATCGACCCTCTGTTTGACAACGAGACTCTCATAAAGGACGGCGCAGAGCCATGCCCCTCCTACGACCCCACCGTCCTCTCGGCCCAGCTGCTGCCTCAGCTCTACACCGCCGTGTCCCTGCTGGGCCTCCTGGACAACGTCTTGGTGGTGTTTATCCTGCTCAAATGCCAAAGACTCCGACACGTGGAACACATCTACCTCCTAAACTTGGCCGTGTCGAATCTGTGTTTCTCGCTCACCTTGCCGTTCTGGGCCCACGCTGCCTCCCACGGGGGGACCCTGGGCCATCCCACGTGTACTGTTCTGGTGGCACTGTCCTCCGTGGGCCTGCACAGCGAGGCGTTGTTCAACGCCCTCCTGACCCTGCAGAGCTCCCTGATGTGTTTCCACGCGAGAAGCCTGTCCCCCGCGGCCAGGAGGAGGAGGGCCTGTGGCTTCCTCGCCAGTGGCCTGGCCTGGCTGGTGGCCGCTCTGCTGGCGCTGCCCGAGGTCCTGCAGTGCATGGCTCAGGAGGACAGCCAGGGGGACAGGTGCCCCTGCAGCAGGCCTTACTTCCTGCCGGGCCAGGGGACAGCCTGGCAGCCCTTTCTGACCTTGAAGGTGAACGTGGCAGGCCTTCTGGTCCCACTGCTGGTTTTTATCATTTGCCTTGTGCGACTGGGGAAAACGCTCAGGAAGTCTGACCTTTCCCAGCTGGTTTTCGCCATCATGGTTGTTTTCCTTCTGATGTGGGGACCCTACAACGTGGCACTGTTCCTGTCTGCGTTCAAGGACTTCTTCTCGCTGCGGGACTGCGGGAGCCGCTACCACCTGGACAGGAGCGTCCAGGTGACGGCCATCATCGCCAGCACCCACTGCTGCGTGAACCCGCTCCTCTACGCGCTCCTCGACAAGGCGTGTCGGAGGTGCCTCTGCTCTCGCTGCTGTCCACTTCCGCCCACCGAGGACCCTGCACAAGATACGCCGTGGGAAGAGCATGACCACTCCACTCAACTGTAAGCCGGCTTCCATCAAGCTGGACAAATAAACATGGCTTTTGTTTCCTGGATGCCTGGTTTTGTATATGTTCTGGCTATGGATGAACTGTGTGCTCCCCCCCAACCCCAATTTATATATTGAAGCCCTAACCCTGTGTTATCTGGGAATGGGGGCGTTGGGAGGTCATTAGGGTTAGTTGAGGTTATGAGGGTGGGGCCCTCGAGATGGGATTAGTGCCCTCAGAGGAAGAGACACCAGAGAGCTTCCTCATTGTTTTACAGGTGTGTCTATGAAATCCATAGTTGAGAAAGGGAGGAAGTGAGCATTGGATTTGTCTCAGGTGCTGAGCTAGGCTCCTTATAACGTAAGCTCCTTCATACCTCACTTCCCAGCCATGGTGTGGGTGGAATTCGTCTCATTTCTCTGAGGAGGAAATGGAGGCTCAGAAATATCTCTAAGATCACACAGCTACAGAGTGGCCGGGCTGGGAAACAAACCTCGGTGTCACTTGCTCCAGAGCCCGCGCTGTGTCCAGCGTGCCAAACTTCCAAATACTGGGCAGGAAAACACAAAAGATGAACGTGTACTTTCAAAACCAATTGGACTGAATTTCAAATGCGAAGCAACCCGTTTATACAGAAGCCATTTTTTTAGACACATTTTCTTGCAAATCATTGAAAGAATGGCTAGCTGGAGGCGCTGGGTAGCGGTGAAGGGACATGTTCTGTGGGAATTCCCTAGGTTTTCTTGGCTGCTCCAGACATCGCCAACCTGTGAGCCTCCCATGTTTCTACTGCTTCTTTCTACTTTCACAGTAGTGCTCTACGATGAGGTTTAGAAATGTTTAGTGTATGTTTTGTCCTTTTCAGTGAAACAAATACCTCAGGCCTCCCCAGCCTGTGACTAACACATCAGAAGTGTTTGCCTGGGGAAACCCAGTGCCTGTGTTTGTTACATGGCCCAAGTAGAGATGACAGAGGAAATGCAGATGCCCATGGACCACAACCTTTCACCTCCACCACTGAGGAGGGAGGAAGAGCAGGTGACACTTGGGGAGACCCCATAGGAACACAGTTTATAGCAAGCACTGGCTCTTCCACATCGTAGTGGGGGGCTATGGATGAACTTTGCCCCCCCATTTATATGTTAAAGCCCTAACCCCCAATGTGATGTTATTTGGACGTAGGGACTTTAAGAGGTCATTAGGGTTAGATGAGTTAATGTGGGTGGGGCCCTTGAGATGGGATTAGTGCCCTCATAGGAAGAGATACCAAAAAGCTGCCTAATTCTCTCTCCCCACCATGTGAGGACACAGTGAGAAGGTGGATATCTGCAAGCCAGGAAGAATACTCTCACCAGAACCTGCCCATCCTGACACCCTGACCTTGGACTTCCCAGACTCCAGGCCTGTGAGAAATCAATTTCTATTGTTTAAGCCCACTCAGTCCATGGTATTCTGCATGGCAGCCCAAGCAGACTAGGACAAGGTTCCTCCAGAATGAAATTAAATCACAAATAAAAACACCGTGAGATGTCAAAAGGGAGACCTTGTAAGAAAGTGTCCCAGCAGATTAAAAGAGGGTTATGATGCTGAAGAAGAGGAGAAGGGACAGAGACAGTTCCACTAATTTAGACAAGTGGGTCTGGACTCTCCACCCACTTCTACCACATGCAGGAGAGAATTCAGAGAAAATGACATCATTTGCAGATGTTTGCAGGTGCAGCGATGAACTCAGAGAGTAAATCCTGTCAGAATTTTCAGAATGAAAACATAGAGTGTGCAGAGAATAAGGATCTACACTCTTACAGTGACTGAGGGTGAAATGGTTACTAAAAATCAATGCAACAACCCCCACACATAAGTAGTGAGAATGTTAATAATTCAGTGAGGTCTTCCTCCCATGTCAGACAGTTACCCTAAAGGTTAAAAGAACACATGGCTCTAGCCGGTTTGGCTCAGTGGATAGAGCGTTGGACTGCAGACCAAAGGGTCCCTGGTTCGATGCTGGTCAAGGGCATGTACCTTGGTTGCAGGCTCCTCCCTGGGCCGGGGCCAGGACAGGGCAGGTGCAGGAGGCAACCAACTGATGTGTTTCTTTCACATTGATGTTTCTCTCTCTCTCCCACTCTCTCTAAAAATCAGTGGAAAAATATCCTCGGGTAAGGATTAACCCAAACAAAAATAAAACAATAACACATGCTTCTCTACAAGCTATCGCGTTAGAAAGCTAGCAACCAGTGAAAAGAGAAGGTGGCTAATGTATTCAGGATAAGCTGGCAGTGTTTCTGTTCTGACTATAAATTATTTCCTAATGCAAAAAAGTTCCTACCAGCTCCAGGTCATTCTGACTTGGGAGAATAATTGAAATCTCATGAACAACCCTCTATTCAAGTCAATTCGATTTATTTGTGGGCACAAATGGAACACATTTGAAAACAGGCAACAGGATTACTATTGTGAACGAAAAAGCAGTAACATTTGAAGTTGAAAAAAAAAAAACACAGGATGCCCAGTTTAATTTTAATTTCCACTACACAACAAATAATCTTGTCTTTTCCTTTTTTTTTCAAATGTGACACAGGGACTGCTCACCCTTCCCTGGCCAGAGTTTCCCACCCCCAGCCTGAATTTCAGTAGAGCTTTCGCCTCTACAAAGTGCCTCCTCAGACATCTCATCGGCACCACAGATCAGACTTTCAGAGAAAACCGAGGGTCATTGGCTTCATTTTAGAAAAGTGGAAACTGAGGCTTCAATGGCACAGCTACCACGTCACAGTCTGGGCTTTTCACTCTCTGACATCAGTGCTCTTTCCTCTACTGCCCACTGCCCCGCCCAGTACTTCCTCACGTGTCTGCAGGGCCCTGTGAGTTCCTGAATGTCACCACACTGGGTTTTTTACAATAAGTTACAAATCCAGAGGATTCGGGGAAGGCGGGTCCTCAGCTGCCCATTTATAGACACTGAGAAAAACAAACTTCTCCAAAGCACTGTCTCTGGCACATCTAACAGAAGAACATCTTTGATCCAAATGTTAGGCTCTGAGCCCCTTGATGTTGCCCTGGGATTGGCCTTTAGCTACTTCCCGGGAGGCCATGCTCAGGAGGGGCTGGGAAAGGGCGTGTGTGTCTTCCTGTGGGACTTAACAGAAGCCATCTGGCCTCCCCAGCCTCCGACAACTGGGGTTAGGCCGGGCCCTCTCAAGGCTGCTGGCAATTGGATGGTCATTGGAGATTTACCTCAGGTCTGTCTCACGGTGGGTCCAGAGGTTCCCTGAAGCCATCCAATAGCTGTGTCCCCAGTTGCAGGACAAACACACTCAGCAACGGACAGAATCCCTGCATTGATTCTCTGTGGAGTGAGGGCAGCCATGGGGGGAAAGACCAACCGGAAGCCATTGGAACTGCTCTTCCTGATAAAATGCTAAACAGACAAGACCGCATGTGCAGAGGAATTCCCGCAAGGACTGGGAAGATGCAGGAGGGCACCCCATCCAAAAGGCGGAGTTGGTTTGTGCAGGGCCAGATGGGCCTCGGAGAATGCCCAGGGACCACTGGGAACTTAACCAGGCGGGGACTGAGTTGCAGGGCCATTTCAGCTGTGGTTTCATTGCTAGGCCAAATCAGCATTTTGCCCCTGGACCGGGTGTGCAGTCAACGTTTTTTCTTCTTCTCCTCCACGCCCCCTCCCCCCCGCCCTCAATCCTGTCAGTAAAGACCATCAGAAGCTGTTTGTTTCCAGCTGGCCAGGCCAGTAACACACCCGCAAGGGAGAGCACTCTTCGCCTCAGACCCCACCAAATGCCTGCACATGGGAGGGCTGGGCCCTCCCGGACCAGGGCAAGGCCCAGCCTAGCAGTTGCTGTAGGAGCTGCCCACATGCTGTGTCTCTGGGTTGGAGAACCAACTAGCCAGCACCTCTCAGACCTGCTCGCGCCCTCTCCTCACATTTTTTTTGTTTGTTTGTTTTTACCACAGGTACTCATAAGTCAAACATGGTGTTGTTTTCGATGGTTTTAGAGGTTATATAAATAGTCTCATTCTCATACTGCAGTACTTCTGTTACCAGCTCCTTTTGCATGGCACCAGTCTGTAAGCAAAGTAAGTTTCTGAATGGCCAAGCAAGGAAAGCCATGTAACTAGGCTGAATTAATGGAATTATGTTTGACTGAAGCAATTTTTAAAAATGTGTCCAGAGAAGAAAAACTCATTTAAGTCTGGTAAGCTTTCCACTGATGACAGTTGCTTGAAGAGCTGAGGACATTGGGAACAATACCAATAGTCAATTTTTAAAAATGATGCAAATGATTTTGAGGGGTTTTCCGTTGGCTTTTGATGGGTCGACAGATGTTACAGCTGCTGTCAACTGAGTCAATGGTGAGTTTGAAGTGAGTGAAGAATTAGCCTCCATAAACAGTCTGCAGGCAGTAACTACAGGCAAAAATATTTTCTGAGAAATTGAGAAAATACTAATTCAGAACAATCCAAAGTGAAGTCTGCAAAGATGTTGTTACAACTGATCGTGGTTAAAATATGTGTTAAGCAGAACAGGGCTTAGGTGGACACATTTACAAAGCTTTTGAGAATGGAAGGTGTTTATTTAAAGTCTGTGATTTTTCATTTGTGGTACTTTGTGGAAAGTATGTTAATTCATTGTGTGCATTAAACCACTAGTATCAACATGAACTTCTTTGGCTCTCATGGACTTAACCACCATCAGTTCTGTGGATTTCTTTTTCCAGAAATAAAAATTTAATATCCTGCCCTGACTGGTTTGGCTCAGTGGATAGAGCGTCCGCCTGTGGACTGAAGGGTCCTAGGTTCGATTCCAGTCAAGGGCATGTACGTTGGTTGCAGGCACATCCCCAGTGGGAGATGTGCAGGAGGCAGCTGGTCGATGTTTCTCCCTCATCAGTGTTTCTAACTCTCCATCCCTCTCCCTTCTTCTCTGTAAAAAAATCAATAAAATATATATATTTTTAAATTTATATCCTGACTCACCCCACCATACAGCAGTCTGGTGGCTTAGCACTGGGAAGCCATTTTATGATGATATTTAGAGGTCAAGGCCAGGATTGACATTTTTTTGAACAAGAAGGACTGTCCTTATCTACCTTGCAGGACACTGAATGGCTCTGAAAATAAGATTTTTCTGTGAAACGGATTATGTTTCTTAATCAACTCAACCTAGGATAACAAGGCAAAAATCGCACTTACGTGTGAAACAGATATGGCATTAAAGTGACTTGACAACTAATGCTTGCATCGCAAGAAATGTCAGGCCACACTTCCGGTACAATAAAAGTTCAGAGCTCAAACTACTGGCCTGGGGTTTTGCAGACCTCAGTGCAAGGCCGGTAGAGATTGCCATAACTCAGAGTCAGTCTGTGCACCTGAAGTGCATCCATCTAGTCTCCAGTTGGAAGTGGTGTGCCATCAAATGGCATAGCAGCTCAAAGGTAAACATCGAGAGAGAAGGGTCCAACGCAGTAAATTTCTTCCAGGTGGTAAACATGCACAATTAAAATCATATGCTTGCAGACTGATAGCAGTATTGGGCAGCACCTATCAGAAAAGACATCTTCAGGAATGAAATGTGTACAATTTCACCAAAGATCAGTATTAATCGATGAACATTTGCAATCTATTTTAATAATCTATTTTAATATAAAGAATACTCATTTTGAACCCCAATTAAGCAAAATTTTACCCTCCAAAGAAGAATTTCATTTTTCTCATTAGTTGACCTGTATTACTAAAAATAAACAATTAAAAACATTGTACCCAGATCATGAGTCTACACTAATACTTCCCATGGCAGTTCAGCCCATAGGTTCTGCCTTGCTTTCCCCAGTACATATTTCCATCTCCCTTCCTTCTCTCAGTCACTCCAGGTCCCAGAAACATCAACACATTTACTCACGTTCTCAATCCTGCACACACATCAGAGGCTTCAGAATTGTTATGCCCATACCACTGGGAGTTCCTATGAGACAGATGGAAAAGTGATGAGGACATGTACCCAAACTAGTCCTAGAGCCGTGGCCTGGAGTCGGGGCATGACGTCATTGTTGGGTCAGGGAGAGTTACTGGTGATACAAGGTAAAGCCATGGCCCAGCCGGTGCGGCTCAGTGGGTGAGTGTTGATCTATGACACAGGCCTGAGTGGAGGGCTTGATTCCCACTGTGGGGCGTGCGGGAGGCAGCCAATCAATGATTCTCTCATCATTGATGTTTCTATTTCTCTCTCCCTCTCCCTTCCTCTCTGAAATAAATAATATATATATATTTATTAATATAAAGCTGTGGCCTGACTGGAGGATGTCTGAAATGAACCGTGAATGACTCCCCAGGGGAGCCCTGTGGTGGAAGCTGCTGCATGGTTCCCTGTATGGGGAAGTAGCATCAATACGAGAGAAGTTGTGAAATATGCAGAAGTCATTGGGAGACAGAAGGAGGGGTTGGAGCTACCCTGTTGCTGGTCAGTGTTGTGTCTCTGTGGTGGCCGTGCAGCTGTGCAGGTCGAGCCCTGCCTACAGCATCCAGGTGAGGGGCACACAGTGGTCGAAATCCAACCCACATGGCTCACCAGGCCGCCATCCCTGGAAGGAGCTGTACATACCCCGGGAAAGGGGCACCTCCCTTGGACTTTGCCCAGTGGCCCTCTGTGGCCGGGCAGGGCCGTCCTCTGACTGTTCTCGGACCAGCCACCATGAAGGGCTTTGCAGCCGCTTCTCCTAACACCTTTCCCCTGCCCCGTCCTGCCCCGTCCTGCCTGGGCGTCCTGTGTGGGAGTCTCAGTGGGTCGGTTTGTCTGAAGACTCTTGACCTCTATGGAAGGTCAATTCCATCTCAGGGAAGGTGAGGAAGGTGGACTTCCTCTGACCAGGTCAGACGCAGAAAAGAGGCGGTGCCTCTACACCACCCGAGGCTTTCTTCTCAGTTCTTTTCAGCAGGGCTAGGCACCATCCCAGGAGGCGGAGGTGGCAAGAAGGGCAGTGCGGGAGAGGCTCGTCCTGCCTGTGTTTGCTTCTGCTTGTCCATGTCCCTTGGAGCAAAGCCTGCTGGGACAAGAGTGGTCTCACC
>NW_006287904.1:4581586-4583674 GCF_000327345.1 Myotis davidii | reverse complement strand
TGCCCCCTGGGAGAAGAGGATGGAGGAGAAAACACTGGAGCAGACCAGGAAATGACCCCTGTGGCTCTCTCCCAACTCAGTGAGGAGGAAACAGAAAGTTAAGGCTGTTTATTGGATTTTGGTTTTGTTTGTTTCTGTACTTTGCAGTTAACGTAGCACAACCAGGCTTGAGAAAATTCAACATCTTAGACAAAGGGCCTGGAGCAGAACATTGGCCCGAGAGCACTTCATTCTGGGATTCTGAGGCCTAAGGGCCAACAACCAGGAGGTCAGATTACATTCCTGAGTCTGTGGGATGTCGGTCAGTCCTCCCCACGGGGACAGTGGGAGGAGGCAGAATCTCCCCAGAACCACTCCTGGCAGAGGGAGTTGCAGGGGGAAGGCCTGGATGGTCTGGTGCATCCTATGGCCCTGCCTGGGCAGAGAAGGGAGACGGGAGCCGACTGCGTGGAATGCAGGCACGAGCTCCCCTTGAAGTTGGTAAGGAATTTGAGGTTGAAGATGCGAGAGCACAGCTTGCACTCAGTTCAGCGTGAGAAGGAAAGACTGCAGGGCCGAGGGTCTGGTGCGGGGTCAGGGGTTTGAACTGCATGGCCTGGACAGGGAGGGCCTGAGAAAGAAGCATCTGAGTGGCTTGAGGGCTCTGCACCCGCATCTCCAACCTTCGCAGGAGCATGAACTGGACTGAGAGCTGTCACTGTGAATGTGGTGTCTAGTACCCCCCCTCCTCCCCACCCCAGCCCCCAGGCTATGACATAGATCTCAGCAGCCTTTCAGAGCAACCCTTCTCCTGCTAGGACCAAGCCCACACGCTGGGCCCTGCAATGACTGGAAATTTTCACTGCTGCCCGGGGAAGCTGAAGCTGAGGAAATGCACTTTGCACTTCCTCTCCATCTCTCCCTGTCTTACCCAAGCGTCTCCATGTCCTCTAACCTTCTCCTTTAAAATTCAAATAACACCCCCCAGCATCCATCTCCTGTGCTGCCCAAGGCTCAGGGTCCTCCTTGAAATCCCATGGGCTCAGCCTCCCCTCCCCCAGGATGGCTCACGACCACCTCCCAGCTGCTGCCCCGTACTGATCACTACCTCCCTTTCCTTGCTCTCTCCGTCCGCCTCCCGCCATTCAAACGCTGCCCTGGCCGCCTGTCTGAGGGTGGCTGACCTGGTGACTAACCTGAGGGAGCAGCTCCCTGGACCCCGCTGGACCCCACGCCCCCAGTGAGGGGACTCTGACTCTGGGCATTTGTAGCCAAAACCCAAACATTTGGTTCTCCCCTAATTCCCTTCTGTGGCATCAAAACAGTGTGTCAGAAACAAAACTCTGGAGAAGAAAATCGTGGAGGACACACTTGCAGGACCCCCCAAAATGCAGAAAAGGCAGTGAGATAGGAGGAGGCACGGAAGCCGAGGGAACAGGGTTTCAAGAAGGAGCGGGTGGCCCAGCCGGCATGAATTGATCGTTGACCTATGAACCATGGGATCACAGTTCAGTTCCCAGCAGAGCACATGCCCAGGTTTCGGGCTCCATCCCCAGTAGGGGGCGTGCAGAAAGCAGCCAATCAATGATTCTCTCTCATCATTGATGTTCCTATCTCTCTCTCCCTCTCCCTTCCTCTCTGAAATCAATAAAAATATGTTTTAAAAAAGAAAGAAGAAGGAGCGGGTGGTCAACAGGATCAGAAACAGTGAAGCGCTCAGAGGGGAGATGGAAAGGCTCCTAGGCTGGGCTGGGGGGCAGGGGAGTCCTTTTCCGGAACCAGGCAGGTTAAAATAGAAGCACAGCGAGGTGAAGAGAGAAGGCAGGAGAGGCCCAGCCACCCCACTGAAGACACTGAGGGCGGCCGCTCAGACCAGTGTGAAGAGGTTGGCTGGGGAAAGGTTCCACCAGGCAAGTGTTGGGTCAGACACAAGATTTCAGCATAAAATTCTAAAAAAGATGAATGATGCTTAATAAGGAATGAAAATCAACAGCATTTCTGGTTTTATTTCTTTTAAGGATGACAGCAGGGAATTGTGGAAACAGGTGTGACTAGCACACTGCCGGGGGGAAGGGAAAAGAGGCCCCGGGGGCCTGGGGATGCAGGGAT
>NW_006287904.1:4581169-4581514 GCF_000327345.1 Myotis davidii | reverse complement strand
CAGGGACCAGGGACGGGAGGGCCGAGGCTCCCTGTGGGGCTGGGCCATCTTCTTGGGTTTTACCTCCTCAGGAAGGCACAGGCTTCCAGAAGTGCTGTGGGCACAAAAAAGCAGGAGATTCAGACACTGATTTCTTTTGTAATCAAGACATCAATCAAGGAGGATACTAAAACAGAGGCTTTCCTTCCGCCCTTTCCCCACCACCACCGTTAGTCATGCTTGCTCTGCTCACATTTCCCCACGGCCCACGGCAGCACATGGCAGCGGTAGCCTCCCCAGCCTGGGCCATTCCCTGCTGTGGCCTGAGTGACATGACCCCCACCCAGCTTGTCTCTCACAGACACT
>NW_006287904.1:4579327-4581130 GCF_000327345.1 Myotis davidii | reverse complement strand
GAATGCGCATCCTCTGTGTGCAGATGTGTGCAATAGAGTGCACGGCTCATTCACTCATTCACTCACACATGAGCCACCGTGCTAAGTGCCGAGGGTTCAGCCTCGACAGGCCGGCCCTGCCCTCAGGGGGTGCAGTCTATGCCACCGTGAGCTGGCTGCTCACATGAACGGCCCTCCCTCTGGGTTTCTCCGAATGTTGCCTAGAAACACAGGCAGCACAGTTCAGTTCCCCGAGACCTCGGCTGAGCGAGAGCAGGGCTCTCTCCTTGGCACCCGATATGCAGCCGGGACTTCTATTGTGAGGGTTGTTCTATGCTCTTCAGTAGCATCCCTGGCTTCTACCCACAGGTACCAGCAGCGCCCCCTAAGTTATGAGAATCAAAAATATCTCCAGGCATTGCCAAGTGTCCCCTCAAGGGCAAAATCTCTCAAGTTGAGAGCCACTGATAGAGATTCTTGGTCCTACCCCGACCCGTGGACCACCACCCCTCCCCCATCGGATGCCTCTGACTCTGGATGACCTGGGGCCACAGAATCTCAGCATCATCGCCTGGAGACTCACAGTGCTCTGTGGTGTCTTCTTGATGTTTTTAAAGGATTGAATTGTTGTCAGTACATATTTCTGGCTAAAATGCTATTTTGAGCATTTGTATTCTCTACAGTTGGTATTTGGGGTAACTGTCTAGACACCGGAATTTGCCCTTTCTCAATACATATGTGTCTATATACATACACATATACATACATACACACACATTTCATTTTACTGGATAAACGGTCAGTTTCTAAAAGCTGCATGGCCGTCACTATCAGAATGATAAAATTTAGCGTATTATCTCCTGCTTTATTTTAGTCTCCATTTCTTTCGTCTCGTCAATGAGATTGTAACTTGCTGAGGCATAGAGGCATTCCGTTGCCTTAACATTTTTATGCCCATCTTCCCTCCGAGGGTCCTACTTGGCCCGCCAACCTTGACCTTCCCCCATGGTGGTTTCTGGGAGATGTTACCGACAGTCCACTTACGGGAGGTGGAGCACTGTCTCAGATTCCCAACAGCCGTGACGTACTCCGCTCCCAAATATTTCTCATACGTCGTTTTGCCTTGGAGGTTGGCCAGACACTCGGTGTTGTCATTGAAAAGAAGGTTTTTGGTTTCCGACTGGAACAAGCAAAACGTGCCTGGGCAGTCACGTCCATTTCTTCCAAACTTAGCCTGTGTCAAAGGGCAGACAGCACGTGAGGAGCCGAAGACAGCAGGTGAGTATCTGCATTAGGGAGACCAAGGACACCCTTCCCACCAGGATCAGCCCTGGGACCAACATGGCCACAAGGAGCTCAGTTCTGGACTGGTTCCCTGCCCCACGTCCTCCTGCTGCCCAGGCCCCAGGGGACAGACCCACCCAGGGCAGCTCCCAGGCCTTCGACCTCTCTGATCTCGGGGGGGGGGGACACTGAGCACCTCATCGACAGCAGACCTCTTACCAGCACCCGTGTGGGTGCCACCATGAGGGCTCCATAATGCCTCTTATTGTGCCTATGGGTACCATTTCAGGGCCCCTATCCTTAAAGTGCACCTGGAGATGTGATGGGTTTTTTGTTTGTTTGTTTTTGTTGTTTTTTTATTGATTTTAGAGAGAAAGGGAGCAGGAGAGGGAGATAGAAACATCAACAATGAGAGAGAATCATTGATTGGCTGCCTCCTGCACACCTCCCACTGGGGATTGAGCCTGCAACCTGGCCATAGGCCCTGACCTAAAATCAAACCATGACCTCCTGGTTCATGGGTCAACACTCAACCACTGA
>NW_006287904.1:4566334-4578761 GCF_000327345.1 Myotis davidii | reverse complement strand
CAGCTGAGGATCTGCCCCAAATGTCGGTCCCCAGCAGCCTTCTAACTGGCCAGCTCACCCGGAGAGGCAGTCTGCACTGGACATCATCGGCCCCCCACAGGCCATTGCCTTGGCAGGGCACTTGGCCTCCCTGGGCCACAGTTCCTCCTCCACGCCCACTCCCACTGGGGATTGAGCCTGCAACCTGGCCATAGGCCCTGACCTAAAATCAAACCATGACCTCCTGGTTCATGGGTCAACACTCAACCACTGAGCCACACCGGCTGGGCATGATGTTTTAATACAAACCTAGGAGTTCTAATAGAGATGGCAGACTGTAAGGAAGTGGTAGGATTTCCTTCACACCACTCTCAGAGATGGTGTCAAGGCTACTGAAGTTCTGGGTGAGCTGCTTTTGGAGATGACAAATGCAGTGGCCTTGTCTAGACATTGCTCAGTTGGCCCAGACTTGGGGAGCGTTGAGTAAGCCACTCTACTTAGTTGTGGGAGGAAGGCTCAGTAGCCACCCTCTTTGCCTGAAGAACTAAAGAAGGGACTGAGCCGGACGGGCAGTGAGCTCAAGGCCAGGGGCAGGAGACTGAGGGCAGGAGTTAGGTCGGTCCTAGAAATCCCGGGACAGTTCTCACTGAGACTCTGGGCAAATACTCTCACCAGCTTCAGGCGGGGGGACTGGAGAGAAAGGCGAGGCATGGGCTGGTTGGCCCAGCTCTGCGGTTGCCCCCCCTGACAGAGCCCATGCAACCGAGAGAGGGCAAAGGGCCCTGGTGGTGCATACCTGCTGGCCGAGCAGCACCTGCTCCAGGTGCTCCACCTTATCTCTCCGAGATACCACAGCATGATTTGGGGCCTTGGCCAGGTAGCAGCTTTCAGCCTCAGTCACAGGCTTCCGGGTGCCATCGAGGCACAAGAGCTCAAAGTCCTCCAGCCTCAAATCCTTAGCCCAATCCTCAGTGCCCTTTCCTGGGGAAAGAAGAAGGTGGCATCAGTCCAAGGGGCCTTCTGGGTGGGTGTCACCATCCACTGGCCTCTTGAAATGCACCCACTGGGCTTGTGGTGATGTGAAGGGGAGAGAAGAAAGCGCTGCCAAACACGTATTAATGCTGCGTCCATACAATGAAATAGAAGTCAGCCATGAAAAGGAGAGAAGTACTGATACACATCACAACATGGGTGAACCTTGAAAGTAGCTGGTCACAAAAGGCCACATATTGTAGGATGAAATTTATGTGAAATGTCCAGAATAGGCCAATCTAGGGAGACAGAATGTGGGCGGGTGCTGCCAGCTCTGAGAGAGAGAGGGAAAGTAACTGCACTGGAGACCACTGAACTGTCCACTCTGAACGGTTGGGTTTATAGTATATGAATTGTATGTCAATAAAGCTGTTAAATGTTTTATAATATTGTTTATTGATTTCAGAGAGGGAAGGGAGAAGGAGAGAGAGAGATAGAAACATAAATGATGAGAGAGAATCATCAATTGGCTGCCTCCTGCATGTCCCCTACTGGGGATTGAGCCTGCAACCGGGCATGTGCCCTGACTGGGAATCAAACCGTGATCTGCTGGTTCATAGGTCAACACTCAACTACTGAGCCATGCTGGCCGGGCAAAGCTGTTAATTTTTTTTTTTTTTTATTTTTTTAGTTTCTAAGAAGAAAACCCTCTATCTATGCCATATTTCCCAGTGAGTTCCAGAAAAAGAATAGCTGGTTTATGTTCAAGAACAAATTGTTTCCTCTTTCCTTTCATATTCAAATGCTCTTAGTGTAGCCTGAGAAAAGAAGGAATGTCTAAGGGTTTCTCACATATATTTGGTCAGTCCCAATAAAATACAGTTGTAAAATCCTACAGAAGTTTAAAATTAAACCTGACATCTGATCCCTGGAGACCACTTAGATGAATGGTTCATAAATTCTAAATGGAATCGCATGTATGTCTGTGTGCATGCAAGTGTGGGTTCATGTTCAGGCCTCTGCTACTCTCCTGCCATCCCCCCTCAAGAAAACACTCCATCCATTCTCTTGTCTTTGTCCATTGGATATTGGGTCATTCTAAGTTTACATGTCTGGCCTTGACCCCTCTCCCAAGCGATGTGAGGAGGAAGGAGCGGCTGTGACTGTTGATGTCTTTGAAGGAGGAGGGCAGAAAGCTGGGGCTGTCCTTTCTCAGGGGACGAAATGGGAAGGCACTTGCTGAGCAGGAGGGGAGGGGTAGGGAAGCTGAGTGGGACTGAGGAGAGGGGTGCACTCTGGAGTCTCGAATTTGGTCATTACGCTTTTCATTTAGAGATCAGAGAGTGATTATTCAACGTCATCTGATAGACTATCCTCTGGCATCTGCATCTGCCTGTGATTTTGTCCCCATTTACTCCCAAGGAGTTTCCAGACAGTGACTCACATGGGGCTGAATGAAGGTCCCTACTTCCTTGTATGAAGGGAAGTTTCATTTGCATATGTTTGATTTTTTTTTTTTTTTTGTAGTATCATCCACATTCAGTCACCCATAGGCTGGGACAGGCAGATGGTGTTTCTGTGGATGTCTAGACAAAGCCAGGAGACATTTGCTACTGAGTGTAAAAAAAAATCAATAAAATATATTTTTAAAAATCAATGTGACACCTATAGACATTACCAAAGTAAAAAATTTCCAAGTTAACTTAAGTCAGGAAACCTGCACATCTTCCAGCTGCAAATATGACCAGTAGGAAACTCTGTGATGCCCAAGACTCTGCTCCGGAGGGGAAAGGGAAACTCCGCTTACCATTCGTGTTCTCCAGGACAGTGGCATCTTTCACAAACGCGACGTCTCCCGCATTCTCCGCCAGGCACCTAACATGGTCCAGAAAAGAAACTCAGTGCCGGAGAAGAGAAACTATCAGAGTTTTCATAAATATTTGCAATATACATTTCGAAACATTGAAGTAAACATAGAAAAGATAAAGACAAAATATTTCCAGGAATTTTATGTTTAAAACAGAAGATTTACACATATGTGTAGCTTCCCAACTCCTAAAGTTTCAATAAAATGATATTTATGAGATTTTTTTTTAAGTTTTAAGCTGACAGGAGAGAGGAGTACAAGGAGAGAAAGAGAGAAGATAATGACAACATTTGGAAGTTTAGAGAGCACGTGGGTGAGCAGTAATTGACCAGCAGAGCAATAAACAGCTGTTACATAAGTTGGAAGCGGGGGAAGCCCAGAAAAAAAGCTGATGTTCATGGTGAACTCCAGAAAGGCTCGACAACTAGAAACACCATTGGAAGGGACTGAGAACAAGAGTGGAGAGAGCCGACATAGGTGCAGGGTAGGCGCCCTCCTAGTCCGTGCCGCTCCTCCTCGCAGGAGACTGAAGGTTTGTCCATAGGGAGATTGAACCTGAACAACACTATGGACTAGAGAACCAAACCCAGTTGAGGGCAGAGGCCCAATGCTGAAATCATGGAATGGAGTGAAAACTATATCTTGGAAGGTTCATTCATAGCCGCTTACCTCTCCCAGGCTCCCAAGGAAAATCTGATCAATTCAAAGAAGATGCCTATGGGATCTGATACTTAGATGTCCCACAGTGAAATGACACAAACCAACTGCCCGACAGTGAGGCCCACACTCGCCAAGATGTGGCAGCTGGTGCAGAGCTAACAGTCAGCTCTGGTGCTTCTCTCTTTAAATACGGACAAGCAGCCAGAGAGCACTGCAGACGTGGAGAAATGTCAGGAGATATGGAGACCAATGCAATCACACCGGGGGGTACAGAGACAATATAGTAAAAGCTACTTTTATATCATGCCATCCATGGAGAGAAGGCTACTGAGTTTATACTAAAAAGTTCCAAGACCACCCTTTGACCCATGTTGCTCACAGGTGCATAATGCCACCTGCGGGTGAAATATATTATTGGAGAATGGAGAGAAGGACTGGTTCCCTCCAAACCCCTAATGTAGTAAGTGCCACTGAGAATCCTCATGCATGGGATTACAAAAGGTGGGTTGTGGATCATCACTGTAAATAACTAAGTGGTTATCATTCTGAAAACCTTTTTTTATTGTTATTTTCCACTTAACTAGTGGAGAATAGCCCTGCAATGCTGCTTTTTCTCTTTGCCATCTCTCAGGCCAAAATCAAAGAGAAAAGTGAGATGGGAAGCATGAGGATCTAGCATGGGGGAGAGAGTGGTGGCTGTGAAAAATGATTCTTCCCCATAAATTCGAACTGTAGATAGGACTTAAGGTACCACGGGCTCTATCCATTTGACTGAGGATGAGGCCATTGAGGGCCCCTGAGGTTGACTTTGGCTCCAGGCCACAAGGAGGAGCCCAGCAGAGCTGAGATCAGACTGCCCAGTGCCAGCCCCCACATCCGGGGTGGTGAGTGTGGGGGGAACAGCCCATCAGCAGACCCTCAAGGTAGCCCCTGGCTCTGCTGTGACAGGCCACATCTGGCCCCTTAGAACGCAGTGCCAAGATGCTGGAGGATGAGGCACAGGCCCTCTCCTGGGGGCACTCACCGGAAAGCCCCAGTGTAGCCGTAGTATCTCTCATTGCTATTGGGGGCACACTTGTTCTGGCGCGCTTCGTTGCCAATACACAGCGCACAGAGGTTGGAGTTCGGGTCGGACCCGGGGGCACAGCTCTGACTGAAGAATTCATCTGTGGGGAAGGCACATGGGACGTCAGCTCTTCCTACCTGACTTCACGCCCACGCCTTCACCTAGCAGGGGATGCAGCCTGGTCAGGCTCATTCTAGTGCCCAGGACAGAGAGAACACAGCCACTGTCACAAGCAGTGACATGTCACCACCAATCCGGGGCCCACCGGAAATCGGGAAAGGCTTCAGACTGCAGGCATTGGCAGGAGATCCACCTGGGGCTGGGGAGGAGTCTATGGTGGGACCCTCAGAGTGTCCCCTGGCCAAGCCTTGAGCTGGGGACTGCACTGATGAACTTGGCTATGTGCAGAGAAACGGACTGAGAGTCCAGTGAGTTACCTCGGAGTGGGGTGGGCAGGGCAGGTGTGCAGAGAACCATTCAACGCATCCGGACTGCGAGGCAGCCACACAGAGAACTTGCTGACACCCATAGAGGCTGTGGGCCTGCCAATCCCCACCCCCTCCTTCGCTGAGATTCCTCTGGAACCTTCCACGCCCACCCCAGGGTGGCCCGCCCTCCTCCCTCCGGACTCCTTACCAAATTTGCAGGAGCCTGTCTGGTTGAAGAGCAGACCCACGGGGATGTTCCAGCCTGCAGTCCTGCCCACGGCAGTGTGGCAGGACTTCTTGCCTTTCAGAGAATTCCAGGTGAAGCCAGCATTTGATTTCTTGACAACCGCCACGGCTCGATACCCTTGGACGACAGAAGAGCAAGTCTTCATCTCCAGGGGCCTGGCAGATGGACGCTGGTGCAGCTGTCTGCACCTCAGACCGAAGTGGTCAAGAAGCACCATCAGCAATGCTTCCTCCCCCTCCCCCGCAGGTGCCGCATTGTTAGGTGGACCACAAAGGCTTACGCTGCTGTCCTTTGGGCTATGAAATGAGATAGTAAGAAAAGCTGATTCTTTCTGTGATTGCTGGGGACATCCCTTGACCAGCCACACCCTGTCCCTGAGTTATAAACCAGAAACTCACCTTTAAATGTGAGCTACTAAAGCAACAAACACTGAACGTCTAGCGTAACCCCAATGGCGCATAAATCACCAACTGCAATATGCCCTGGGCCAGAGCGATGGTGGCCACCAGCTAAGCGCTGTCTGGACCGCCCTGTGCTGAGTCCTGCGCTGTCAGTCCTCCTCCTGCCAGGGTGCACCTGACAGACTCCCACTGTGGGCAGCGCACAGCTCCTCCGAAGCTGGGCCAGCACCAGCTCTGGGCGGGCAGGTGGGGCTGGTGTGCAGAGCAGGGCATTAGCACAAGGGACGGGAGCTGCCACAGCATCAATGTCTAGGCCTGTGAGTGAGATCAGGAGACTCTCTGAGCCACTGTTCCTCATCCATAGGAGATGGAGATGGAACACCTTACCTCCCACGTGGCCAGGACGCAATGAGAAACTCTGCAAGTTCTCTGCCAAGTGCAAAGGTCAATCTAACATCCGTTGTAATTGTCTACGAATTACTTGCATCTTCACAAGAACTTTGGCTGCGTTTCTGTCTGCGAGTTTTTTAAAGTACCTACCACCTTTTCCTTCAGCAACAAGAACTTACCCTTGACCCTGAAAATGACCGATTCCAACTCACCTTCCACTGGTCTATTCACACAATCCGAGTTACCGCTCTCTTCAGATTCTGAAAGAAGAAAGACAAGCAAAATGTTGTGAAACGCTCCGATTTATTGAGAAGTCACAAACTTTTAAATCTCAACAGTGCAGACTCGAATTTGAAGACTGTCCCAGTGGCTGCAGGCAGCAGAGCTGCACCCATGTGTTCACCACAGACACAGACTCGGATGTTCCCAAGCAGCGCTATTCACAGGCGCCACCCCCAGGGAATGACCCAGGCGGATAAATAACAGCGGTAGAGCCACACAATAGACTACCACGCAAGACTGAATAGTCTACACCATGCACCACAAGGAGGAACAGCACAAGTATAACACTGAGCAAGAGATGAAACAGCATGCGCTGTGCGGCTCCTTTTACATGAAGTTCAAAAATAAACAGAACTGATCCGTGCCCTGGGAGGTCAGGAGTCGATACCCTTGCTGGAGTAAGGGGGCTGGTGACAGGAGGGCACACAGGGGCTTCTGAAACTTGCTGTGTCTTGATCTGGGCACTAGCGCCGGGGGATGCACCAGTGTGAAATGCCATGGAGTTGTATGCTTATGTGCACTTTTCTGTATGTATATTATACTTTCCTGAAATATTTCCAAAAACGTTGCTCTCTAAGGCCAGTGCCAGCTCCAGCCGAAGGAGAAGTGGGTAAGTGAAGAGTTCTCTATACCACAGCTCATAAAAAGCAGACTGCCTGCAAATCCACTCGTGGTAAAGCACCTAGGAAGCAACTGGCTACCAAAGCTGCTGGTGAGAGTGCGTCCTCTACTGGTGTGGTGAAGAAACTGCATCGTTACAGGCCTGGTCCCCAGCACTGAGTGCGATTGGACGTTATCAGAAGAAATTGCTCAGGACTTCAAACCAGATCTGTGCTCCCAGGGTGCAGCTGTTGGTGCTCTGCAGGAGGCATGAGGTCTACCTGATTGGGCTTTTTGAAGACACCAACCTGTGTGCTATCCATGTGCCAAAAGACGTCCACCCTAGCACACCACATACGAAGAGGATATGCTATGACCCTTGCCGGTTTGGCTCAGTGGAGCAGACTAAAGAAAGGGTCCCGGGTTTGATTCCAGTCAAGGACACATACCTTGGTTGCAGGTTCCCTAGCCATGGAGGGTACAGGAGACAACCAATCGATGTGTCTTTCTCACACTGAAGTTTCTCTCTGTCTCTCTCTCCCTTCCACTCTCTCTAAAAGTAAATGGAAAAATATCCTTGGGTGAGGATTAACAAAACAAAAGAATATGCTATGATAAAAAAAAACATTTCATTCTTTAAAATTTTTTTCTCTTTTTCCTGTTATTGGTAGTTCTGAATGTTGCATTCTCTGCCATTCCCCCATGGGGTCAAAAGGTACTAAGTAAAATACTGCAAGTGGAAAACGGGACAGAAATTAGGTATTGCAGTTTTTCTATTTTCATTTATGTGCAAATTTCTTAAATATAAAGTGGGGACATAAAGCATTAATGCATGTAAAAATGCTTCAGTAAACAAGTTTCAGCAGTTCAACTTTATAACAATATAAATAAGCCTGTTAAATTTTTCTGGACAATGCCAGCATTTGGGTTTTTTTTAAACAAGTCCATTTCTTACTGATGGCAACTAACGGAATCACGCAGTAGATCCCATCCATTCACTATACTTTCTGACTGATTGCCCTACATGCAAGTACGTGCTTTTAATGTTGTCTCTTTTCTGTGATGTTCCTGTAAGTTTGCTATTAAAATACATTAAACTAATTTTTAAATAGATTTCAGAGAGGAAGGGAGAGGGAGAGAGAGGGAAAAATATTAATGATGAGAGAATCATGGATTGGCTGCCTCCCGCACCCACCTTACTGGGGATCCAGCCCAAAACCCAGGCATGTGCCCTGACCGGGAATTGAATCATGACCTCCAGGTTCACAGGTGGATACTTAACTTATACTTAAGCACCTTTTGACCCCACGGGGGAATTACTGGGCCACATTGTAATTTTTTTAATTACGAAGAGGAACCTTGGCTCTGTGGAGAACACAGCCCTTGTGTTCACTCTTCCCCTGATTCTCCTGTTTGAATGTATCCATCCTTCTCAGTGCCTCCGCCTGGACCCACAGAGTGGGGTGGCTCCTCCACCCCCAGCCCATGGCCCAGGGGAATAAACCAGAGAGGACCCCCCCACACGCACACTTACTTTGGCTCTCTGCCAGCACAGGCACCAAACCGCATTTGCCCGCGATGTAGATGAATCCTCCGTCCAAGCTCATGGCGTCAGCTTCTCCTTTCTGCAAAGACAAGCGACTCTGTGGCATCAGGGCGAGGCCACACGTGTCCCGCCTGGCTGGACCGCTCTCAGAGAGAACGGCTTGATGGCAGCTGTCCCACGAAAGCAGCAGAAAGAGGCGGGAGTGTTTGAACCGAGCACCCAAAGGGCACCCGTAAGCGCTGCTAATTCTCAGCCAGCCAAGGGCCTTTCCTGCTGTCACTTCCACTGGAAAGAGCCTGCACAGGCCGCACTCACTCTCTGTCCCCTGAACAAGCCCTCTGTGCCCTGGAGTGCCCTTGGGACACTCTTCTGCACAGCCTCACTCCCTCAGGAGACAGATGGGACCAGCTGACTACACTCCAAGGGCTGCACCGAAGTTAATGGACAAATGAGCTGCGATTTCTAATTACACTGGCTCCCGGCAGGAGGAATGTGCACGGAACAGGGAGTCATCAGGGTCCCACACGCCCCCTTTGGCCCAGTATTAATTTTCTTGCGACAATATTAAAAGTAACTGGAGCCCTAACCAGTTTGGCTCAGTGAATAGAGCGTCAGCCTGCGGACTCAAGGATCCCAGGTTTGATTCCAGTCAAGGGCATGTACCTTGGTTGCAGGCACATCCCCAGTGGGAGGTGTGCAGGAGGCAGCTGATCAATGTTTCTCTCTCATCGATGTTTCTAACTCTATATCCCTCTCCCTTCCTCTCTGTAAAAAATCAATATATTTTTTAAAAATTAAAAAAAAGTAACTGAAGACATGTATGAAGATTTCTATTCAAGGAAAGGCATTATGGGGTTATTGTAACAACAAAATAAGGGGACAAAGAGGAATAGGGTCATGACCAAGCCACATCCCCATAAGAGATACCCTGAAGTCATGTCTTTCAGAAGTGTTTTCAAAGGCTATATATTCACGTGATGTGGCTGTGATATACCATTAAGTGAACAGGACGCAAGTAGCACCTGACAGGTATGAGCCGGTGCTGTGGCCAGCCCAGGCATTGGGGCCCCGGGAGTCCTGGGTGGGAAAGTACCCCAACTTCAGTGGTGGTGTCTCTCTGTGTGAGTCACAGCTGGTTTCTCTTTAATTATTTTACATCACACCTTTCTATCTTTTCCAAACTACCTGCAAGGATCGTGCATTGTTCTTATCATCAGAAGAGTTGCAACCCCACAATATACAGTTTTCTGACAGAAAGCTGTGTCTGTTTGCACTCTGTGTGCTGGGCCAGAGGAGACCCCCGCCCCTGGTCCCCCCTGCCTACCCTCACCATAGTGCCTCCTAGCGCCCAATCACTTCTAAACAGATGCCCAGGACCTGGGGAGTCCTCCGGAGCCCGCTGCCCCACCCGCAGGCCACACAGGCTCCCACAGCAGCAGCCTTACCAGGACCAGGGCAATGCAGTCCTCGGTGGTGGCGGCGGTGGCACAGGCCACTGTCCCATTGCTCTGGCTGCTCCACTGCTGGCACTTGCGCTGCTCCTCGGGGCCCACCGCACACCACACGACCCGTGTGCGTCGCGCCTCCACCTCCGCGGATGCTGCCCAGAGGGACACAGCATCAACAGGGGCCCTGAGCCTGGCCAGGGACACCCCACGCTGCCAACCTCCCTGGGGCCCGGGCTCCACTCTGAGCACCCTTCCTGCTTGGCCTTCCCATGGGTGCGGCCCAATCCTACTTCCAGATGGAAGAATCTCCAGGCACCTGCCTCGCCCCCTCCACTGTCAGCACCCAGCCCCTTCCCAGGCAGTTCCCTCCTCACCTTGTTTCTCGGTCCCATTCTTCTCCTGGCTTCTAATCCACCCTTCACTCCTTAGTGTAACCACTTGCCTAATATCTCAGTCCCACAGGATAAAGCTCCAGAACTCAGAGACAGGGACAGCTCCCCAGAGATGGCCTAGGGGACCCTGAACCAGTTCTGACCTCTCCTAAGGCCGGCAGTCATCTCTGGGTTCACCCACACTCCACGCCAAGCCCCCCGTGGGGGAAGAACCACGACTGAGCGGGCCCACTGTGGTCTCCCCAGCCAGGCCCAGAGCCCAGGCACAGGGCAGTGTGTACCAGGCCTCTGGTCTCACCCCAGGCGGGCCCCGGCTCTCTTGGCCCGTGTGCAGTTTGCTCACCCCATAGGAGGCAGACTGACTTTTCTGTCAGGGCTGGGGAGGCTGACGTGCACAGGACACGTGACAGCATTAATCACAGGCTGACACATTCTCTCGGAGTCACTCCCACACATTGAAACGCTTGCACTTGGTTGACAGAGACACTCGCACCTGCATCAAACCTACCACGGCGGAGACCCCCAGTGGCTGGGACATGGGGCAATGACCGCTCCAGGGGGTGTGAGGTGCTCTCCCCAGGGACTCAGCTGTGGCTCCCCACCTGCACCAGCCAGCCCTCACTCACTTTCCTTCAGGCCCTTGAGGGCAGTGACGTAGTTGGAACCGAGGTACAGCCCAGCGTCTATCTTCGAGGGGATCCTCAAAAACCCGAGCGCATTATCTTTGAACAGCAGGTCCTTCTGCCCACGCGGGGAGCTGAAGAGCTGGAATCCTGCCGATTTGCCTTTTCCACACTTCTCCTAGTTAAGGACAACATAGAATTGCTGATGTCACAGTAAATAAGAAAGAAACAAAACCACAATGGTGAAAAAGAGTATCTGGAACTTAGGGGTGATTCTGAGAGCGGGAAGCTTGGCTGCCTTCCTCCTGTAAGGGGCTCAGGCCATTTCTGTGACGTAGCTCAGTCACGGCTTATTCTTTAGGATGTTGCTGGGGTCCAAGCACCTTGGGGTCCTGAGAATGTTGCACTGTCCTCCCAGCTTTGCCCCAGCCCATGAGACACTGTTGGTCAGTAGTGCTGGAGGGGCTTCGTAGCTGCTGCTGTCCAGAGGGCAGCCTAGGCAAGCAGCCCACTGGACACGCCTGGCCAGTGAGGCTACAGAGGGGCTTCTAGAAGGGCAGGAAGTTAGGGGAGGAAGGAACCTCTGGCATCAAATCCCAGCAGGAGTGTGGATACCTGTGCCTTGTTGAGAAGCCTCCAGATCAAGTCCTCCTTGCCATTCTCACTTCGGGCCACAACAGCATGAGAAGGAACCTGGGCCAGGGAGCACTCCTTGAAGTCATCCACTGACTTCCGAGTATTGTCTAGGCAGAGCAGCTCATACTGGTCTCTCTCAGCCTTGTCTGGCAGGTTCTCTGGGGAAAAGAGTTGAGGAGGGGGGTTGGAGGACCCTGAGGAGCCTACTCCAGGTAGAATCATGAGCCCCAATTCCTCTCCCCCCATGGAATTTGAGCTGGAAGAGATATTTTACACAGTTGACAAAATTGGGGGTTCTGAAAGAAAGACAGTGGATTGGTCTAGATTCTAGAGTCTAGAACACTCAGAAAGGTAAAGACTGCCCAGCGAGCCTCAGGGCCCGGCACAGTGATGCTCTGAGTGGATCATATGGGCTGTGCTGGTGTTGATGAACCAAGGAAGCTGAGTCAGACATCACGTTTCCATGGCAACCCCACCTAGAAAAGGGTCATGTGATGGAGACAAACCAAGGGACCAGCCAGGGGGTGCTGCCTTACCCACATCCCTAGAAAGAATGAAAATGGATGTCATGTGGTGGGCCTGTCTCTGGAGGTCCTGATGAGTGTGATGGGCCTGTCTCTGGAGGTCCTGGGTGAGTGTGACGGGCCTGTCTCTGGAGGTCCTGGGTGAGTGTGATGGGCCTGTCTCCTGAGGTCCTGAGTTAGTGTAGTGTGTCTATCTCGGGAGATCTTGGAGAGAATGTCATGGGTCTGTCCCCAGTGTTTCTGGGTACAATGTGTCATTTGTGCACACCCAGCTACTGTGCTTCAGTGTGTGCTCTCTCAGGGCACTCTCTAACTGATGTTAGTCTATCCTACCTGGGCCGCCCCCCCTCCCACACGTCCCTCCCC
>NW_006287904.1:4561363-4566130 GCF_000327345.1 Myotis davidii | reverse complement strand
CTCTCCACCCCCCGCCCCTCTAACAAGACAGTAAGAGGACACACATAAAGGCATGAGTCACGGAGCTCTCTGTGGTAAAGGGAAGGACAGGATTACCCGGGCCATCACTAAGGTGATAGATAAGAAACCCTGGTGGATGGGTTCCATGGAGCATCCACCAGTAGTTAGAACCACTAAACTAGGCATTTGTACAACAGCATAGAGAAATGTCTAGAGACCAAAGTGCTAGATGGGAAACTTTGGCAGCAGCATGACTTCTAATGCTCAGTAATGAGGGTTCTTGTGCTCAATAAAACATCTGTGAGCTTAGAACCCAGGAACCCAAACGGGCCCTAGACATTTACAAGACCACGTACATCTGGGAGGGCACGTATCGAGCTCCTTGGCATGGAGTCTGTGAGGGGAAGAGAAAGGCAGTAGACACCGATCTAAAGAAAACTGATTGTATAAACTATGAAATTACATAAAATAAGAGCTGTGCCCTGTGGGGAACCTTAATAAGAGTGTGCCATGAGCCCAGCCAATGTGGCTCAGTGGTTGAGCGTGGACCTATGAACCAGGAGGTCACAGTCAACTCCAGGTCAGGGCACATGCCCAGATTGCAGACTCAATCCCCAGTGTGGGGTATGCAGGAGGCAGCCAGTCAATGATTCTCTCCCATCATTGATGTTTCTCTTTCTCTCTCCCTCTCCCTTCCTCTCTGAAATCAATAAAAATATATTTTTTTTAAAAAAACAGTGTGCCAGGAATTGAGGAATCTAATTAGCTTAGTGTTTAGAATTATCTATATATAAAAGGCTAATATGCAAAGTGTCCCCTTGGGAGTTCACAAATTTCATGCACTGGGCCTCTAGTGATAAGATAAAAGAAAAGGAGGCAGCACTGTAGCTCCTCTCTCTGCTCTTACCAAACAGTGTACTGTCCTTGACAAAAGCCACGTCTCCAGCCCCATCTTTCAGACATCTGTGAAATGAGAAGGCACGGGAGGGTCAGCCCGGAGCGGCTTCTTCCTCGTGCCCCTAAAACAGGGCTTTCTTCATGGGTGCTGCTCCTCGAGGGCAGGGCTTGGGGGCTGTGGGACACCCCGACTGAGAAGGCAGCAGGGGCCCCTCCAGGTAGAATCTGAGGAGGAAGGACTCAGGTACTGGCCAGAGGCCCCCACCGTTCACCTTAAGAACCGAGAGGGCAGAACCTCATCTTTCTCCATAAAAGAGAAGTTTGAAGCCTGTACACCAGAGGACAAAGTCTCAGTATCCTTGGCCATGTGGTCCTTTCTCCCAAGACTGAGTGGGCAAGTGAGCCCTGGCCAGGAGAGAGGCAGGGAGGCCTCCCTCTGCAATGTTCTTGTTACTATGGCTACATTTAGTGCTTCCTTGGGTTTCCCTGGCTCTCCCGTGGGACTCACTAGGGATCTCCCCTCCCAGGGCCCCTCCCTGGTGAGAAGTTCAGGACTTGGCGCCCAGCTGTTGACTCTCCAACTGGGGTCTGTATCCGCTCCAGCCCCATGCAGATGGCTGGAGAGGAATTACTGGCCAGCCGTGCAAGGAGAGGGAGGTCTGCAGTCGAAAGGTTTTAAGGGGATGGAGAGCCCCTCTGCCATCCCACCCTTCTCCCCACTCTCTACGCCTCAAGCCTGAAACCCCCCCTCAGGGCAGCTCAGCTTCAAGAATGCAGCCAGACTTCCTCTCTATCCCCCCTACCCACCACCCACTCATTGATGTTTCTCTTTCTCTCTCCCTCTCCCTTCCTCTCTGAAATCAATAAAAATATATTTTTTTTAAAAAAACAGTGTGCCAGGAATTGAGGAATCTAATTAGCTTAGTGTTTAGAATTATCTATATATAAAAGGCTAATATGCAAAGTGTCCCCTTGGGAGTTCAACCAGGAGACGGGGAGTTCAATTGCTAGCTATGCTGTGTGCTGACCCCCAGGGGGCGACGCGGAACATGGCAGGCGACCAGCAGCAGCGGGGCACTGAGGGAGCGAGGAAATTGAATTTAATATCTTTAGTGCTTGATTATTGGTATGACTGTCCTTCTTCCCTTCCCAATTCCTGAAAGGTCTCTAATGTTTTTTCTGTAATTCTGATTCATTACCAGTAAAATGCTCGAGGGCAGGGCTTGGGGGCTGTGGGACACCCCGACTGAGAAGGCAGCAGGGGCCCCTCCAGGTAGAATCTGAGGAGGAAGGACTCAGGTACTGGCCAGAGGCCCCCACCGTTCACCTTAAGAACCGAGAGGGCAGAACCTTGTCTTTCTCCATAAAAGAGAAGTTTGAAGCCTGTACACCAGAGGACAAAGTCTCAGTATCCTTGGCCATGTGGTCCTTTCTCCCAAGACTGAGTGGGCAAGTGAGCCCTGGCCAGTAGAGAGGCAGGGAGGCCTCCCTCTGCAAAACTGCCTGAGTCCCAGAGGCTGGGGGGAGGGCGGGGGGGCGGTCAGTGTCAGCCTCAGCATGGGGGCAGAAAGGCACAGGGAGTCCATCGGGCAGGGCTCGCGGTCTCCAAGCTTTGGGGGGGATTCAAAAAAGTGGGGCCCAGGTAGGATAGACTAACATCAGCCTGAACAGCCTGCCATCCTGCCCAGCCGGGAGCCTGGGACTGGCTGCTGTCTCATGATAACACCCCTTCAGCCCGCCCGTCCGTTCGTCCGTGGGAGAGGACAGAAGTCAGCAGGCGGAACCCAGGACGACACAAGGTCAAAGCCAGATTCACGGTTCTCTGGAGCGACCAGGCGGCCACTGCTGAGGACTGTTTGCTCCCTGGCTGGAGTAGGGGTGAGGGGAGCACGCGCTGGGCAAAGTCAGCACCCTCCTTGTACACCGTTTCTCTGTCTGCACTGCACCTCCTCTCTGGTCCCCAAGGCAGGCTGAGCTCTACCTGGGGCCACAGAAAAGGCCTCCTGGCCTGAGGACCTGTGGCACTAGGGCCACTGGGGAGAAGAAGAGAGTCTCACTCACTTGAAGGCACCGGAGTAGCCAAAGTAGGGCTCCTCGGAGGAGCAGGCACATTTGTTCTGCCCTGTCCCCGCGCACAGGCGACACAGGTTGGGGTACTGAGTCCCGTCCGCACAGGGCACACAGCTGGCCGAGAAGAAGTTGGCCGCGGCTGTGGACACAGAGAAACAGACCAGTGTGGGAGGCAGCCCTGGCCACAGCCAGCCTCCCCTCCCATGTGCTCCTCGTGGGCAGCCCCTCCCTTCACCCCTGCGGACCTGTGGCCTCTGTTGTGAGGTTCTGAGTTCAGACACCAGTTCCCCCAGGGCAGCTGGGGCAGCGAGCCCGCCGGGTTAACCTTGGAGTCACCTGCACACTCACCCGTGTGGTCCCAAAGTGGCTGTGTGTGTGCAGAGACCCCTCCCTGCCTGCAATCACCCCCAGCCCCCAGCCACCTCACCTTCCTGAAGGGGTGTGGGGGGGCCTTCCCAGTTCAGGAACGGACGAAGCACGCCCATGGGGATGTTCCAGCCGGCGGACCTGTTCAGGCCGGTGTGGCAGGACTTCACGCCTCCCATCTGGTTCAGCTGGAAGTTGCTGCCCTTCTTCGCTACGGCCACAGCGTAATAGTGGGTCTGGGGCTCTGCGAAGGGCCAGGGAGAATGGAATGCTCATGGCCAGGACCCAAGGGAGAGGAGCCCTTGGTGGGAGGGGCCTGGAGCTGCAGTTTCTCCGGGTGCAGAGCTACCCAAAGCCTGTCCTGACCCCCAAGAAGCAACCGGTGTCCTCCCGCAATGGGTCACCTCTGGCCCCAAGCACCCGGGGACTCTGTGCCTTCAAGTGTGATGCTGTCCAAGGCCCCATCTAGGCTACTCATCCACTCTGACTCCACAGAGCCCAGGGCCAAGGCCACGGCCACCCCAGCTCTGGGTTCCAGGGGGAACTCACTCTCTTCCGTCCCGTAGACCTCGGCTGCTACAGGCCGCAGCTTGTAGGGTTCCAGGCCGGCCTCATACACCAGCCCGCCGTCCAGGGTCACAGCATCCGCCTTGTTTGCCTGAAAGCAAAGCGGCCAGACCGGCTTCAGGAGCGAACCCGCCCTCATGCAGGCAAGTGAGTCTCAGGATGCCAGAAGGTTCTGGGGCTGGAAGGATCTTCCGAAGGGGCAGGTGGCATGAGCCGAGAGGCCCTCTTTTGGGACAAACGGGCACCAGCCCAACTGCTTTAACGCTTGAGGCTGGCACGCTGCCTCTTTCTCAGGTGCCTACCCACCTGTACAGGGTGGGGCAAACGTAGGTTTACAGTTGTGAGTACATGAGACACAGAGTTTATTCTTGTGTTGTTATTTATTAACTATTGGATTCTTTTCCATATGAACAACTATAAACCTACGTTTGCCGCACCCTGCATAACTCTGGTGAGCACACCCCTCACAGTGGTTTATACATTTTAATTAAAAAAAGAGACACAGAAACAATTTATGCTGAGTTCCCAGATTCCCCACACACATGGTCTCTCCACTTTAGAATGTGGATCTCTGCATTCAAAATAGTGTCCTGTCCTATGAGAGAGGCCCACGCCCCACTGACAAGTGCCCAGGAAGAAAAGCAGAGGAAGGAGGGGAGAGTACAGTTTTTAATTTTATCCCATGCTTTCCCTCCCCTCCCCTCCCTTTCCCTCTCCTCCCCTTCTCTTCCATCAATTTGGTCTTACCCAGCATATGGCACTGACTTACCGCGATGGCCCGGATACAGTCCGTGTAGGAGGTTTTCCTTATGCAGGAGATGGAGGGCCCACCCACTCTTCTCAGATTCCGCTGATGCGAAGCATTTT
>NW_006287904.1:4492354-4561291 GCF_000327345.1 Myotis davidii | reverse complement strand
ACACGGTCCTGGGAGAAAGGCCAAGGAGTAAAGGTTCAGCCACTGCCCACGGAAGAGGCTGCCTTACCCTCCGACGGACTTTTCCAGACTCTGCCATCTCTCCCGCTCCGCCCCTTCCCTCTCCACTCTGCCTCTCAGGCAGGCCTCTCGCCTCTGGTGGAGAGGTCTCCCTGGCCTAGTAAGTGCACTGTCCTGGCCAGAGAGAGGGCTGGTGCTCGGTGAACTCAAGGAGACCTTCAGAAGCTCTGGGTTCTTTCCTTCCTGTGACTGACGGGTTTCCCACCCTAGAAAAGTGATGATGATCCCTTGCGTCCGTGGATGGGGTTCCCCCACCTGCCTGGTCCCACCTGCACTTGTGAGGTGGGCAGGAAGGGATTCCTGCTCCTTGTGTGGAAACTGGCTCTTGAGGAGGCTGAGTGGCTGGCTGCTCAGCAGCGGCCAAGTCCAGCCTAGAATCCAGGTCCCTCTGGAGCAGCGGTTCTCAACCTTTCACAGGGGTCGGCTAAGACCATCCTGCATATCAGATACTTACATTACGATTCGTAACAGTAGCAACATTACAGTTATGAAGTAGCAATGAAAATAATTTTATGGTTGGGGGTCACAACATGAGGAACTGTATTTAAAGGGCCAGAAGGTTGAGAACCACTGCTCTAGAGTGTCGTGTCTATAAACATCTCCCCGGGGATGCCCAGGGAGTTCAAGACAAGACACCTGACTCCTTTGCAGTAGCTGCAGTAAATGGTGGACCAAATGGGTCGGGGTGCCCCCATTGAGGCTGCTTCTCCTGCCTGAATGAATATTCAAAGCAGCCTTCCTTGGTAGCTACCATCTATGCAACTGGGGAGAAGGCTGCACCAGGTTTGCTTACAGCTCTTACAAGCCACCCAGGTCCCTGGCCAGGTAGCTCAGTTGGCTAGAGCGTTAGCCCAATACATTCCCCAAAGAAATGAAAACAGATGTCCACATAAAGACTCCTGCATGAATATTCAAAGCAGCATTATTCAGAAGAGCCAAAAAGTGAAAACAACCTGGACGTCCACATCCATAGTACGGAATTGGCAATAAAAAGGAATGACTGAGTTTGAACTCGGTTTGGCTCAGTGGATAGAGCATCGGCCTGCGGACTGAAGGGTCCCAGGTTCAATTCTGGTCAGGGGCATGTACCTTGGTTGCGGGCATATCTCCAGTAGGGAGTGTGCAGGAGGCAGCTGATTGATGTTTCTCTCTCATTGATGTTTCTAACTCTCTATCCCTCTCGCTTTCTCTCTGTAAAAAATCAATAAAATATATTTAAAAACAAAAAAGGAATAACTGATGGGCACAATATCAATATGCCTAGTTTATACTATGTGGAAGGTTCCAAACACAGGAGACCACCTATTGTATGATGCCACTCGTATGAACCGTCCATAAAAGGCAAATGTATAGAAACAGAAAGTAGACTAGTGGCCGTCTGATGCCGGGGTGGGAATGAGGATGGACGGTCATGAGGAAGAGATAGAAATGTTCTCATCGGGTTTACAGTGATGGTTCCCCCACTCGGTAGCACTGCTAACAATCACTGAGACAGGAGAATTTCGTGCGATGTAAAATGCACCCAGTAAAGCTGTTAGAAACAAAAACACCTGGTTGCATAAGCCCCTTCCCCTTTGGATGTGCCCTCTGCTTCCCCCACTCGTGAGCCAACCCTGCACAGTCAGCCCCGAGGTGTTTGAGGCACTGGGGAGAGCGTGTAGGAGACTTGTGGCTCCCAGGGCTCAGGGGCCAAGACAACCAAAGATTCCAGTGACAATGGGTGCAACTCTGAGCCAAAGCCTGGCCTGTGGCCCATGGCCACATTCCAGCAGGCCACAGGTCAGGGAGCAGAAGGGAGTTGGCCCTGAGCAGCTGGTCCTGGCCCGGCCCAATCCCGCCTTAGAGAAGAGAGGGATGCCTAGCACTCATGGGAAGGAGTGTGGAAAAGGGGACCAGCAGGCAGGGACAGGGGGCACCGTGCTCCCTAGGTTGGGGACATAAGTTCACTGCTGCTAACTACTCCTCCCAGCAGATGTCCCAGAGGAGGCTGCATTGGGCTGGCGTGGAACTGGGGGGCTTTCCCTCTGACCCTCCCCCCACACTCACAGCCTCAGTGCTGCCCATCACAGCCCTTACTGCTGCTGCCTGGAGCCTCCCCTTCACTGAGGAAGCCCTGCCCCTCAGACAGGACATTACTAAAGTCCATCACTGGGCTGTGCCCTCAGACATCCCAGAAATTGCTTCAGATGTTTAGGTACAGAGCTAACAATTGTTTCATCCCTTCTATGTCGTCCCTTCTAGTCTGGGCACATCTGAAACCAGAAATCTATCTCTCTGCCTCTGAGAAAGGTCTCCTCGGGAGGTCTGGGCCACCACCCCTGCCCCCGGATGGGGGGAGGTGCCTGCCACTGAGCAGGTGGCACCCTGCTGCTGCCCCTCACAGCTGTGTGGGAAGATGTTTGGCCCATTCTTCACATGAAGAAACTGATGCTCAGAAAGGCTCTGCCTTGCCCAAGTCAGCACAGCCCTCGCAGGAGCTGGGATCTTGAGCCCCAGGTCTGCTGTGTATCTTGGGCAAGTCACTCATCCACTCTGAGTCTCATTGCCTCCCATGTAACTGCCTGTAACAGTACCTTGGGTACCAAAGGTCCTAGTAGGACAAAATGGGACAGGGTTCAGGAAGACCACTCCCAGCAGACTTCCTGGAGGAGGCTGCACTAGGCTGGAATAGAGCTGGGGAAGCTCTGCACAGCTCTAGGCTGCCCAGGACCAGTTCAGAAGTGCTAGCTCCGGCTCCTCCCCAAGGAGCCCTGCACCACCAGCGACTGCAGGCTCTGGGTGCCAACCCCGCAGGACACAGGGACCAGGACACCCGCCTGGGGGTGTACAGTGACGGGGGCTCCCACCTCATGGGGCACAGAGACCAGGATGCCCACTCAGTGGGGCTCGCCCCCAGGACCCTGCACTCACCAAGGGCCAGGAGGGACAGCAGGGCAGAGAAGATGAGCTTCATGCCTGAGGTCCTGAGGTGGCTCCAGCGAAGGCTCTGCCACCTGCGCCTGCTCTGCAGCCCTTTATGTAGGGCTTGCTGACATCATGGGTTTGTCCTGTGGCCCAATAGGTGCCCCCTGGCTGCCCCACCCCCTGACCAAGTTCCTGGAGACAGAGAAACCCAGGAGGGGAGGGGACAAAGGGGGCAAGGGAGAAGGAAAGATGCCTGGGCAGGGCTTGGCACCAGGAGAAGGAAGAAGCCCAGCCCACTGCCACCTGGCAAGTGTGCCCTGGTGCTGCCTCCCACTGATGATTAATGACTCCCCTAGGGAGTCACAGCCCCTGAGTTTGGTCCTCCCTCTGGTCTCAGTGCCTCCTAGAGGGTGGGACACAGAGCCGGGGTCCCAGGGTGAACATTTGTGGATCATCTTGACTGTGATGCAGACCCACCCAAGTCTTTGAGGCTCTCCAGGAACTTTGGGGCCTCCGCCCTGGCGGGGAGCTTGCCACAGAGCGTGGGTCTGATCAGGGATCCTGCTCTCCGGGCACAGAGGAGGGCCGGGGTTTGGCACTGGAATCACCAGCTGGGTTTCGGGTGACAGGTCCAGGGTCTCTCACTGTTTGGAAACACAGTATCGTAACACTAAGGATGGCTTTCATCAATAATTGCAATAAACTCTTTCAAAAATAGTGAAGAAATACAAAATTGGCTAATTCTCAGTAACGCTGAAGCACTTTTGTACCTAAGTTAGCAGCTCCACTCTACCAACCCATGATCATAGAAGAATTAAGAAATGTTGCAACCCATGTCTCTATCTCTGAGTGCAAATTAGGAAAAGGATGGTTTGGGAGGTCAGAGGCTTCCAGACTCTCTTATGTCTGGCACAGAATTGGCAGGAACACAGATCACCTGAGGCCACAGCCAAGAGGCTGAACTCAAGGTGTGCCCTGGAGGCAGGACTGGGATTGGCAACAGGGCAGACTCTTTCTGCTGTGTCTGCAGGAAATGGCCCAG
This sequence comes from Myotis davidii, assembly GCF_000327345.1. NCBI lineage: Eukaryota > Metazoa > Chordata > Mammalia > Chiroptera > Vespertilionidae > Myotis > Myotis davidii. The sequence goes on along the minus strand of NW_006287904.1, from coordinate 4,557,267 downwards.
CCCCAGGCCAGGGATATGCTCAGCTAGAGGCACGCAGAACAGCCCTCCAGGCCCAACTGCAGAGGAAGCAGATGTAAGGGTAGGTATGCCCAGAAAATGAAGTTCAAACCATCTATTATTAACATTCATTCATTCGTTCATGCCAGAATTGGTGGGGGCCATGAGGGACACAGAAGAGGGGTTCATCTTTGCCATCAGGAGCACATGGCACAAGGGGACACAGGTAGACACTCCTATCAGGCCACCTGGAAAAAGCAAGGCAGGTGGGACCCAGAGGAGGAAAGACCAGCCAGTTCCCATCATGAGGGTTCCAGAAGAGTTTGAAGAAGAGCCTTTGACCTGGGTGCCTGAAGGAAGGAGTAGGGCTTCTACAGAGAGAGTATTCAGGCAGAGGAAATAGCCAAGCAAAGGCTTGGAGCACAGACTCAGTGACCAGTGACCCATTACCTGCGCATGAGGAACAACCAAAGGTCACGCTAAGCTTTCTGGCCTAGAACTCTAGTTGGAAAGATTAACATCATCTCCTCTACTTTGAGCTCCATCTCTGTCTTGGACAGCTCCTCATGCAGGTCCTACGGGCACCTAAATGCAATGCATCTAAAATAGGGCTCATCCACTTCCTCCAGCCCTGCATCTTCTCTCATATTCCTACCACTTTCCACCAGACCCATCAAATGAAGAGCCTCAGGGTCATCCTCAAGTCCTCTGGCCAGCTAGCCCTGTATGTGTGATGGGCACTTGATGGTCAATATTGGTAGAACAAATGAATGAGTGAGGAAGAAGAGGGACAGGAAGTGGGGAAAGGCTCCTGCTTGCTATGTGTCAAGTTTGAAAAACAGTGAGGCCAGGACTGGCTAGGCCATGCTTCCCAGAGCCTGTGTACAAGCAGGAGCTGGATCAGAACTTGAAGAGCATTGAGGGAGGTAAATACAGGTTTCCAAGTGCTGAGACAGTGGTATGGTGTAAATATAGAGTACAGAGAAGGTGGCCATGCTACAACCAACCATGTAATGACAGGAGCTGGTTCACAGGCAGGTGAGGAATGGTCACTCTCTTCCCCCACTCCCTCTCCACCCCTGAAATTCACCCAGTGACCCTCTATCACCTCAAGGACTGGCCCACACTAAGCCCTCCTAACTGATGGGCAGTAAGCCCTACACCTGCCTGATATGGAGCCTCTAGCTTCCAACCCCAGGAGGAGTTGGGAAGGAAGTGTGGGATCTGGGCAGAACCAGCTCCAGGTAGAACAAAGGAGATCTGCCACTCACCCCTGACCCCTATCCAGTGGTCTCTATTGTTAATGATCATTCCTTTGCTGACCACCCTGAAGAGAGAGCAGAGAGTGAAAAAGAATAAGGAAGAGATGGACAGAGGGCTCCCTGCTACCTGGCCAATGTGATAACCATGATTTCCAGAGCGAGGTCTTCACATTGGCTCCCATGCATAGAGCCAAAGGTGCTGGACAGTCTTTGGGTGTGTCTGTGGGCAGGGGGAGTGAGTGCCACCAGGAGAGAGCTCAGCTGACAGGCAGCAGGCAGGAAAACGGTGGCTTTATTAACTAATATGCCTAGTTGCTAAATGTTGCCCCATTTACAAAGAACCCATAGAGACAAAGAGCTTCTATCTCCTTGGACAGCTCTCTTCCTCCTCCTCCCCCTCTTCACCTACCTCTCCTAATCATATCCCAGGTTTCTCATTTGCCAGACTTCAGTTCTCTTGGCCAGGGTAGCACTCCACGGCCCTGGCAGAAATCTAATCTCCATGGGCATCTAATCACCACCGCCACTGAGATGAGAATGTGCAGCAGGCATGGCCCGGGGGGCTTCCGGGACGGTGCCAGCCAAAGGCACTCTGCATGGTGGAGTGTCTGGCACAGGGCCAGCCATGCAAATTTCTTCCCAGAAGGAATGAGGTCTCTGTTCAGGGAAACCCCCAGGTGGAAGTACTGGCCCTGGGCCCCTTTAGCTGCCCCTCCCCTGGGGCTGCAGTCTGGCAGGGAGGAGGCCAGCTCTGCTGCCTTCCGCATCCCTGCTTGCTCCCTATGGGGGAAGGTCAGGTGGTCTTCAATGAGAAGGAGCTTGAGCTGGGTCCTCAGAGGGGCAAGGAGCCACCCTCTTTCTCTATTTCCATGGATGAGGCTGGGACACTGACCCAGGGTATCCTGTCCACTCCTTAAGTTCCTGTGTGTTCACTGGCCGGTGTAACCCAGTTGGCTGGGTATCATCCCATACACCAAAAGGTTGCCAGTTTGATCCCCAGTAGGGGGTGTGTAGGAGGCAGCTGATTGATGTTTCACTCTCACATTGATGTTTCTCTCTCTTTCTCCCTTCTTCTCTCTCTAAAAATCAATTTTAAATCTTTTTTTTTTTTTTTTAAGAAAGTGAGTAGGTGGGTGAGGGCCTGTGCTCAGGGGGGAGTAGGCAGGGAGAGGTCAATGGCGGGGAAAGGAGACATGTGTGATACTTTCAACAATAAAGATTTTAAATTTTAAAAAAAAGAAAGTGAGAGGAGGGGCAAAGAGGTGGAGCAGGTGCCCCCTTTTCTTGATCCACCGAGCAGATCTTGATCCTGAGCAAAGTCTTTCTCCAAAGAGTATTAATTTCAAGAAAAATCCATTTGGGAAAAGACTCTAAAAGTTTGGCCACCTGGTTGACCCTCTTGAACAGAGACTTGAAGTCCCTGGAGCATTTGGTGTTTGTGGGGGATTAGGAGGAAGCTGAGGGGTTGGGGGGAATGGCTCTGAATCAATAGTGCTGTTGCCCAATGTTGCCCCATCTGTAAGGGAAAGTCAGCAATCAAAGGGCTTTTCTCTGCTTGAACTTCCTGCCCCTTCTTCATGTCTTCTTCCTCCCTCTCTGAACCTCTGATCCTCCTCATAGTCTTCTCCTCACCCCTGTCTGGCAGGGGTAGGCCCAGGCTCTGAGTCGCTGTAGGTCCATATCTTTGTGTCCTTTCCAATTGCCCCTTCTCCTTACTCATGACATGCAATCTGGTGCCCAAAATACTATCTTCCTTCATCCTGCCTCTTGTATCCACGTATCCCTTCTCATCCCATGGTCATGAGATGGCCGTGGACCCCTGATCACTCTCCTGCCTCTTGTCTCCCCCACTGCAGTCCATCCCTCGGGGAATCTTTCAAGACCACAGGCTAACAGTGGCCCCAAGGCACTGCTCCATGCCCCTCCTCTCTTCTCCTACACTCTGTCCTTGAGGAATTTCATCCTCCTCCCTCCTCTGGAATAAACTAAGGCTCTCCCAATGAGCCAGACCCACACATCGACCACCATTCACTTTAGTCTAGTTTCTGTTTGGTTTTATTATAGACTGTGTTTATTTAGTAGAATTACTACTCAATTAGAATATTGCCTATTAAAAAAAAAAAAGAATAAGAGAAGAAAAGAGGAGCATGAGTTCTCCCAAGACTCTAAAACCATGACTTTGAATAAGCACCCAGGTAAGCCAAGCCAACTTATTTGAGAAATGCAGATATAAGTGTGTGTGTTTGGGGAGGAGGAGGCGGGGAGAGGAGAGAAGACCCATTGTTCTTTGGGTAAACTCCCTGTGAGAAAAGATCACTTTCTTCTTGTTCTCCCTCCCACACCTCTCCTTGCCTTCTCACCCCTGCTGTCCTGAATCACGTGGCTCTTTTGATCTGGCTACAGACAACTGACCATTATGGATCACCTAACTCAAGCTGCCCAAATAATATTTTTTCAAAAAATTTCTAAATGACTCTCATACAGAAAAGTGTAAAAACATTCATGTACAATGCAATAAGTTATCTCAAATAAAACACGCATGCAACCACCACCAGGTTAAAAAAGGAAACATTGCCAATGTCCAAAAAGTCTCTGCTCAAACCAGCACCTTCTCCCATCCCCAAAATTAACTACTATCCTAATTTCTAAAGCTATAGTTTATTCATGACTATGAATCAGACTTCATATAAAGGGAATTATACAATATGTATTCTTTGTATCTGATTTCTTTCATTCAACGTTTGTCAGATCATCTACTTTTTTCATCTTCTGACTTCTATTTCATTTTCTAATAATTTATAGTATTTTTGTATTTTATCCTTATATCTGGCAACCTCGTTAAATTCACTTATTAATTCTAATTATTTGGGAATTTCCACAAACAGTAATGAGAGCTTCATTACTCCCCCCCACCCCCTATCATTTTGTATGGGAGAGACTCTGAGTACAATGTTGGATGTGGAGAAAATGGCATCCAGGTTGGAAAGCTTTCAACATTTCCCCCACTAAATATTTATAAATTAAGGCATTTCTCTTCTATTCTAGTTTTTAACATAAATGAATGTTGAATTTTAGCATCTATTGAGCTAGTCATTTGATTTTTCCCTTTTGTGATGAATTGCACTGATTTATTTCTGAATGCCAAACCAACTATGTATATATAATTAGATATAGATATAGATATAGATATGGATATGGATATGGATATGGATATGGATATAGATATAGATATAGATATAGATATAGATATAGATATAGATATAGATATAGAGATATATCCCAGTCTGGTAGTATTCAGTTTTTAAAAGTAAACTTTTTTTTGAAATGAAACTTACATAATATAACTAATGCACACATCGTAAGTATACAGTTTGATGGATTTTAAAAATCTGAACACCTCTCTAGAGAACAGCTCCCAATTCAAGGAACAGAATAGCACCAGTCCCCAGAAGCCCTACACAGGCCTCTTTCCAGTCACTACCCCAAGGGGTGACCACTATCCTAACATATCACACAACGTGTTAATTTTGAGTGTTTAAGGTTTTTGGCCACGCGACTCTCAGGTCCTCTTCTGCACAACATGTCTCTCCCACCTCTAAGGTTCTCTGGGCTGCAGGGGAAGCCTTCCCAGAACCCATGTGAACACTTGGTCACTTCTCTGAGAGCTGAAGGTCACTGTGTTGGTGACTAAGGACAGGTGATGGACTTTGCCTATCAGCAGGCATTGGCAGGGGCCATGGAGCATGCACATGAACTCCAAAGGAGGCTAAGCTTTGCTCTGTACAGTCATGTCTCCTGCAGAGCCTGCCTCTGCACATTTCACAACTCAGACTTATTTGTGGTTGGTGTTGACCACACCATGGCCTCTCTGTGAGAAAAGGAGCAGGAAATGTTTAGCCTGGCTGCAGGGAGAACAATGGGCACGTTCACAAGCCTCAGAAGGGTTTGTGTGCATTTTGCCCAATACTTATTATTTTACCGATCACTCTGTTGCCCACAAATGTCAGCGCACCAAATAATTCATTGAGATTGGACCTGAGCAGTGACGTGTAAGATGTGACAATCAAACCTGTGAGAGACCGAGCTGGTTCTTGGCCATCATCCCTGGCTGTCGGGGAAGGTACAGCTTGATGGGGAAGCAGCAGGTGCAGGCTGCCAGGGGACTGAGAGGAGGCTATGAAAACAGGAGATGGTTCGCAGGATGAGGAACTGGTCGGCAAAGCCTGGGGACCTGGAAGATGAAGCAGAACCCAATGGCTATTTAGAAATGAAGCAAAGTGTCAAGGAAGTGAGCAATTTCAGGATATTAGGAAATACTCTGGCTTGAGGTTGCTCCTATGAAATAATTTGACCCCCAAAATCAGACGGTCTCAGAGCTGAATGTTTCCTTTGATGCCATTTTATAAGTGGGGTCTCCAAGCCCAAAGGGGGCAGATGGCCTACTCAGATCTGCCCTGGAAGGGCTACCCAGAATCAGGCTCCTTGCCAGGTTGGGAAAGGGGGTGTCGCTTCAGTTGAAACCATCCTCAGGTGGGGGCTGGCTTTAGCTCAGATGTTCTTTCGAGTCAAGCCTTCGCTTAACATCCACTCTTGCTTGCAAGGGTTCTTCGAGACCCATGGGCACCCTCTATAAACTAACCAATGAGAATACACCAAGTGCTACTACCTGCTCCAACTGGCTGGATCATCCCACAGATAGATTCCTGAACAGAAGAGGACGGACACACGGAGCACCTCCCACCGGACTACCTGACCTGACTACCTGACCACATTTATAGGGAGCTCAAGAGCAGGTCCAATGAGCCTATGATGTCATCAGATAGGAGAGGTAACTTTGGGGATGGGGGCAGGAAAGTGATAGGGAAAAAGTGGCCCTTCACGGAGCTGGTAACATGGCGTTTTTCTTTCTTTTTTTCAATCGATTTCAGAGAGGAAGAAAGAGGGAGCAAGAGATAGAAACATCAATGATGAGAGAATTATTGACCAGCTGCCTCCTGCATGCCCACTGCTGGGGATTGAGCCCACAACCCAAGCAGATACCCTGACCAGGAATTGAGCCATGACCTCCTGGTTCATAGATCAACACTCAACCACTGAGCCATGCTAGCTGGGTGACATAGGGTTTTTCTTGACTTGGGTGGTGATTGAATGAAGGTTCCTTTTGTGATGACTCCCCTAGCCCTGCAAATCTTAACCCACTTTCTGCATGTATGTTACACTCCAGTAAGTTTGTTTTAAAAGGCACCGGCATGGAGGCATGCATATGACTGCAGCTCTCTGGGTAGTCTCCTCAGCAGCCCCCAACATACTGTTCTTGCTTGGGAGGTGTCAGAAATGCTCCTCTGGGGGGCCCCCCTGCAACCCACAGAACAAAGCTTTTCTGGAAAAACAACCTCCCTCAAACACCATCCCTTCTCAGTGGCTGAAGAGAGAAGGGAGGAGAGGAGGATGAGTATTTGTAAATGGACAAAAGTTTTGGTGCCCAAGTCGACAGTAGGACCCAGGAGCTGTTCTCTCCTGGCCACACCCCACCACTGCGCCTTAGAAAAGGAAGGGACTGTGGTATCCCTGCTGGGAAGGCAGTGCCCAGAAGGGGCTGGAATGTTCTGCCCCAGAATGTCCTGCCAATGTCCTGACAATGTTCCCACACTTGCACCAAGCCTTGTCACCTGAGGGCCCCAGCACATACATGGCTGCCCATCAGAATTAGCTGTGGTTGATGAAGCAGGGACATCAAAGGAGCCACAGGGGGGATAAGGAAACAAATGAAAAATCGAGTTCTCAGCCAGTGCTGATACCTAAGCTATGCTATTTGTCTCATGTCACATCCCCACCCTGCCCACCCCCGGCCAGGCAGGGCAAGAGCCCGCCACCCTGGGGCAGAGAGGCCAATTCTCCACACCCTGGGGTCTGCGGAGTGGGCTCAGACTGGAGCTCATGCGCTGTGGGCCCAGCCCCTGAGGCCGCTTCCTCCCTGGCCCGCCTCCAGCTCTCCCAAGCCTCTGCCAACTCCCGGAGGAGCAAGACTTCTTCCTTTCTTTTTGTTGATTAAATTCTGGATCGGGTCAGACCTCAGTCCAGGGTCCAGCTGGAAACAAGGGGTCTGAAGCTGGCATCAGAAAGTTCAGGGTGCAGCCTGGCTGAACCAGAGCAAGTGGCCTAAAGATGGTGTGAGGTCTGCTGGCTGGGCTCCAGGCTTTGTTCTCCTGGGCTCTGCTGTGCTCTGGGCCCAGACCAGCCCTGGGGGCAATACTGCCCCCTGAGAGGGAAGCAGAGCTCCCTGCTAGGGAGTAACAGTGGGCAGGAACGGGGCTTCTGGGACAAAGAAGCAAATTGTGGCGCAGGATGCCCACGCCCAGGTCCCGTGACAGCTGCTGGTGGCAATGACGAACCGTGTGCTTGCTTAATGTCAATCCTGGGGATGCTGAGGTCACAGGCTGAGGTTGGCAGAGTATGGGGCCTCCTCTAAGGGAAGAGCTGCAGGAGGTGCCTGTCACCTAGAAGGCCCTTCAGCCACATGCTCGCTCCCCTAGGCCCAGCCCTCACTTTGCACAGCCCTCTCCTGCTGACTAGCTCCTCTACTTCCTACAGGTATTGGCCGTCACACAAATAATTGCTACCTTTTGCTATGCGTAGAAACCAACGACCTGTTAGGACCATTGTCACTGGGGCCAAGGCCTCCAATGGAGTTGGGGTGTGTGCTGTGGCCCCTTTGGTCAAATGTGTGAGGTGGGCTCCAGTCCATGTGCTGGGCTCACATCTCCCTGAACCAAAAGCAGTTGGGTTTTTATAGTGAAGACCAGGAAGCTGAGCAAGGAAGTCATTTCATTGGCTGTAGCTGCAGCAGTTGCCTTATTTAGGAAACACCAGTGGGCTGTTTGTGATTGGTGGCTCATGAGTTTCATTTTCTCAGTTCCACACATGAACTCTGGTTTCGCGTGGCTTGGCTAGGCTACGAAGGCATTAGAGCCCCTCTGCTACTTGCTTCTTTAATTACCTCAACAGAAGCAAGCCTGAAAAAAAATACATACAGTTTGATTTAATATAGTTTAAAAACAAAATTAAAATGTAGGTCCGAGTTGCATACACAGGTGGTAGTTACTACAGCAGAGTTAGCAGAGTGGTTACTTCTAGAGAAGAGGAGAGAAACTGATAGGAAGGGACACTTGGGAGGGGGGCTTCTAGAATAATGACAATATTCTATTTTTTAATTTGGTGGTATTTGATTTATAATTATTCATTATGTGAGTATATGTGTTTTATCCACTATTCTGTCTGTATGTTGCATGAAACATTTTTGAAAAAAGAAAGTCAGGTCTTAAAAACCAGACCTGTGAGGCAAACAGATACAGACAAATGCAAAGGGAAAGTCATTCCAGCCATGAGAGCAAACTACCTTATCCTTCACTGGTCAAGCAAGGACTGTCCTTCACTGGTCAAGCAAGGCACCAGGAAACATCAGTGACATAAAGAAAAAAATCAACAGAATTACCACCGCCAGAGAAAGCAGAGCTGTAGGATGAAGAAGAAGAAAATTATTTTTAACACTGTAATCAGTACCTTCAGAGAGATTTAAGAGTAAGTTTCATTCAAAGACTATTTGGTTAAAAGGTTAATATTGAATTGGTCAGCATCACAAATGTAGAACCATGATTAAGTTCAGCTTAAAAATCTCATTATTCTAATTATACTTCAAAAGAGATTTTTTATAACTTCACAAAAATCCCTTTAATATTTGAAATTGTTGCATTAATATATCATATTGATTTCCTTTGTAAGTATTCATGTATTTACCTGACTCAAAAAACCTTCCAATTACTTATGCAAGTCCCTATTTACCGAAGGTTGATAAATTTAACCGATTAAACTTATAAATAACACATATGCTAAATATCCCAATATTGTTTGTAAACAATAAATGTTCAGTTTAAGATGACAAATCTAAATAAATTCTTCAATCATAACTTTTAAAATGAATCCACTAAAAACACACACACACACACACACAACAAACACTCAAAGGTTGACCTGCCCGAACCTGAGCAAACTTCACCTCTCACCTTCTTCCCCAAACATGAGCTTCAGTGCCCACTCCAGCTTCTCCAGCACCCAACTCCCAGGCCTGGGCTCCCTGCAGTCACACAGCCACTGGCCCAGGCCCGATGGCCAGCAGCGTGGCCAACATATACACAGGCGCCAGGGACTCGGGCTCCTGGATCTCCATGTCCCACTTCAGGGCAGCTGGGATTCCCAGGGCTTGGCTGTGAGAGTGGCCCAGGGTCTAGCAGGCATAAGGGGCATCCAGAGCAAGAATGAGACTAGGTGCTCTAACTGGTTTGGCTCAGTGGATAGAGTGTCGGCCTGCGGACTCAAGGGTCCCAGGTTCAATTCCGGTCAAGGGCATGTACCTTGGTTGCAGGCACATCCCCAGTAGGAGGTGTGCAGGAGGCAGCTGATCAATGTTTTTCTCTCATCGATGGTTCTAACTTTCTAACCCTTTCCCTTCCTCTCTGTAAAAAATCAATAAAATATATTAAAAATAAAAATAATAGAAAAAAGAATGAGACTAGGCAAGGCCTGAATGACTACCTGGCCTCCTGCCAGGAGAGGGTGAGGAGCCTGGGGCTGGTGATCAGAGACTGGAGAGTAAAATCCAGAACACCTGAAGGAGAAGAGACTCTGGATCAGAGACATTCATAGTTGTGATGGCAAACAGGTTTGATGTCATGTGTGAACTCAACCGATTGGCAGTGGCTACAGAGTACTGAGTTGAGAAGTGTTTCTGTAAGTTGTTTGCATTGAAGGGCCTCACATGTTCACTGCCTCGGTGAATTCACATGTGTGGTGTTTGAACACTTTAAAGAATGTAACAACATCCACAAAACCTAACTAAAGAGGGTCTCAAATGAAGGCAGGAGGAAACTGTTATACAAGAGATGGTGTGAATCTCCCCAGCCCCGAGTTCCGAGTTTGGCCCAGGTTCTGACAGAAGCAGAATGCTTGCAGGTTGCCATTTCTGCCCTGGCATCTGTACCGTCACCATGAGGTGATGTTCACATGTGTGGTGTTTGAACACTTCTAAAGGATGTAACAACATCCACAAAACCTAACTAAAGAGGATCCCAAATGAGGGCAGGGGGAAACGGTTATAAAAGGGGACGGGAGGAATGCACCTGCAGCTGCACCCACCCATCCTCCATGGAAAGTATGCGTTAGGCACGGCTATTCCATGTGCCTTTGACATCTCACATTTGGGTGAAGCCCAGTTTTGAAATGTAGTGTCCTCAGCGTGTACTGGCTGGGAGCGTTCACCCATGCATCACATCTCTGGAATGTTAGAGAAAACGGTGCCAGGCAAGCTAGGACACAGCAATCTGAAATGTGTCCATGTGTTTGGCCCCAAAGGCAGTTGAGAGAAAGGCTGGTCCTGAAATGTATTTTCTAGAGTGCTGACAATGTGGACAGGAAAACCAACATGGAGTACTGAATAAAGGGACACATGACCTAAATGCTCAACAATGGAGAAGGGGGTTAAATTATGGCATACGCATAGGATAAAGTATTACGCAGCAATTAAAAAGATTAAAGGAAATTTTGATGGCCAACAATATAATAGACATATAAACGTAGGCATGTATGCACACACACACACACACACACACACACACACACACAAACCCTTCTTCCATATAGCTATTCATTCTCATTAGAAAAAAATACTCCATTATTAAATGCACCAAAGTAACACTGGTAATAGTTTTAAATCTTTTAAAAATTTTTATTGATTTATTGGAGTGACATTGGTTAATAAAATTACATAGGTGTACAATTCTATAACACAGTGGGTAATATTTTGGTGGGGGATTCTGGAGGATTGTTTTTTAAATATATATCCTCCAAATCAACTCCCATGAGCCCAAATTTCTTCCTCTTTCTCTAAAAATCAATTAAAAGTATTTTTTTTAAATGTCCCAGACAGATCTGAGACCCCAGCACTGAACACAATGTAAGGCTTTGTCCTTTTTGCTGGAAAAGTAACAGGGGAGAGTATCACCACTATTCTTAGTCATGCCTGCACTGGGGAAAATGAGCAACTCCTGTTCACTCCTGCCCCCGCTCGGTGTCTAAATCCAGTTTGTGCGCTTTCTCAGGTGTGAGCTGTGGGAAGACCCCTGGTTACCCACCCGCTCAAGCCCCCTACTCTTTATCACAATATGATACACAGCAAGGCTAAGGTCCAGACTGTCTGGAAACTGAGATTCCACCCTGAGGCAGAGGTTAGATAACACCTAGAAACTGAACACTGTATTTGCTAGAATATAAAGTGTGTGAAACCCTCTGAACAGTTCCATCTCGTGGTGTCCACAAATGTCGCTCGCACTAAGTTTAAAAGAAATCAGAGGATGGCCTAGTCCAGGAAGAGAAAGCGTCTCCAGGTTGGCAGATCTCTAGCGTGTACCATCCGTGGCCATGCCAATTGTGAACATAAAAAACTTTCCAAATACTCATCCTGACAAACAGTTCATTATAGTCACCCAGATAGAAAATAAGTTCTTAACTATTTTGAAGTAGATTTCAACATAGAAAAAAAAAAGCATAATCAGAACATTTTATATAGTAAATAAACTTTATTTATCTGGTTTTCCGAGATGACATTGCCAAGTCACAGATTTGCATACAATAGTTATGTGTTGACTATTTACAATTTACAGTAGTATTTTTTCCTCTGAAAAATATAAGTACAAAAGCTAAGTAAACAATGAGGTACTGCAGTTTGGATTTCTCATATGTCGTAACTTAAAGAACTAGTCTTTAGTAAAATTCAACAAATCAATCTGGATAAAATAGTAAATTAAATGCTCTAATTTATCAGAAAAACCCCCACTAAGTTTCACCTCAAAATGTATTGCACAAGTCTTTTTTAAAAAATCACTCTAAAAATAAATAGGAAAGGCAAGCAGTTCTTTTAAAAGAGAGACAAAAAGAATGGAAGAAAGGAACATTAAGTGAGTCCATAAATCAGGTTTAGTTATTTTAAAAATTTTCAACAACATAAAACTCCTCCCAGGAGAAAAAAGAAGAAAGAAAAAACTACCACCATTTCCCACTGATACGACCTATTTTAAAGGCTAATCGTTGGCCAATGTCCGATTTTTCAGGAAGAGCCCTGAACAACAGCTTTTCTCAAAGAGCAGCAAGCACTGTGCAGCCTTCCAACCTTGCCCAACACGATTCTCCTCATTTCTTCAAGATGAAGATCGAAGCCATGACTGGAAAAGGAAAAGAGGATAAAGAAAAACACACCTTTAAAGCCAGCCCTTTGGGAGATTAGTTGTTTCAAGTTAAAATTAAATTATCTTCTATGGCCTGGGACTGAAGTAGAAATTTTCTAAGAATTAAGTCGTACAGAAATCTTCTAAAAATCAATGACCTTGGAATGATCTGACCTGGAGTCAGCAATCCTGACAAAGAGTGTGTGTAAGTGACACTGAAGCTCTTGCCCTTCACCACATATTGAATGCTACCAGGTCATAGATAGAGAAAGCCGAGTCACCATGCTGACTCAGCAGTCTCTCTGGGATGCAGCAATTCAGACTGCATTACAGAGGAGAGAATTCCTCCTTTGCCCTAATGTGTGGTTTTCCTACATACTGCAGTTCTCGGGGTGGCATGCATGGCAGCAAAGGACAAACATCATTTTGGTGTAAAAGCTATCCCTCACCTGAAATTAACAAACTTAACTTTAAAAATGTAAAATGTTATGAGAAATAATGCCAAACCTTCCTAGTAAGTTGCCTTAAAATGCTAAAATCTCATAGATCAAATATGAGGTTTAAAAAAAGCCATAAAAATAAATTACCGAGCCCTAACCGGTTTGGCTCAGTGGATAGAGCATTGGCCGGAGGACTGAAGGGTCCCAGGTTCGATTCCGGTCAAGGGCATGTGCCTTGGTTGCGGGCACATCCCCAGTGAGAGGTGTGCAGGAGGCAGCTGGTCAATGTTTCTCTCTCATCGATGTTTCTAACTCTCTCTCCCTCCCCCTTCCTCTGTGTAAAAAAATCAATATATAAAAAAATAAACAAAATAAATAAATTACCGAATAATATTAAGTAAATGAGACAAACTTTCATATATATTTAGTGGAAAGAGAAAGTTTTAAAGTCTTCTCAATCTGTAAATGAACAATATAATCCACTACTTATGATGTACTTAAAACAGCATCATATTCTTTATAAAACTAGCTCAATGATCATGTTGGCCCTAGAAATCTAGACAAGATAAGAAAAAAAACCTTCTGACTTATATGCATGCATATAAGCATAACCAATGGACACAAGACACTGGGAGGTGGGGGGGGGATAAGGCCATATGCAGGGGATAGGGGAGGTCAGGGGAAGGTCAATGGAGAAAAAAGGAGCATATGTACTACTATTTATAATACTTTAAACAAGAAAATAAATTTTTTTTAAAAAACCCTTCTGTTATATTTAAATTCCCATGTCAGTTATTATTTCAAAATCTCAGCTTAAGCTGTTGCAGGAAGAAATTCATGCATGACCCAAAAATGAATGTCAGTATCATGAAAGACAAAATGGCTGGGAGGAGTTCTCTAATTTAAAGGAGAGACTAGAAAAACATTACAATAAACGGCAATATGCAATCTCTGAATGGATCCTGGAATTTAAAAAATTATGAAATATTATTTCAGAAACTGGAAAAATGTAAGTATTACTATATACTAGATAACAGCACTATGTCAATATTAAATTTCCTGAGAGTGATTATTGTATTATGATTATGTAAGAAAAGCCCTTGTTCTTAAAGATATTTGTTAAAATGTGTAGTTTATGTTTGCAAGCAACTGTCAAATGTTACAAAGGGGAACTACACATGGAGAGAAAGAGCAAGAATGAGATCAAGTGAAAAAATTTGGCAAAATGTTAATAATTGGTGAATACAGGTGAGGGTATATAAGTGTTTATTGTATCATTTTGCAAATCAAACTAAAAGTTGAGATAGTCAATCAATTAATCAATCAGTAGAAATGCTACACAGTAATCATTTCCAGTGATTAACGACAGTACTTAAATGCAATAATGTAATAAGCATGATGCGATATTTATATTGTTTAAAAAGAAAAATTTGCCCTAGCAGGTTTAGCTCAGTGGGTAGAGTGTCAGCATGTGGACTAAGAGCCCAGGGTTTGATTTGATTCTGATCAAGGGCACACGCCCGGGATGAGGGCTCAATCTCCAGTGGGGGGCGTGCAGGAGGCAGCCAATCAATTATTCTCTCTCATCATTGATATTTCTATCTCTCTCCCTTTCCATTCCTCTCCAAGATAATTCTAGGTAATCACTAAGGCAAGTTACTTGATATATATTAAAGTCAAAATGAGCTTCAAATGTAGGCAAAAAGAATTTTTAAAGCTAAACAGTTTTTTTAAATGCTGTATATTCACATTTTAAACCTTGATACTGTTAGCTAGATGCTAGCCAAATTAACAATCATAGGCTTTAACTGTAATTAAGTTTATTAATTATGATCAGGTTATTTGTGATTTGTGAAAACTCTAGCAAAGTTTGAGGTAAAAATGTTCTCTAAATTTTTAGGGGGTGCTAAATCAAGCTAATTGCATGAATAATATGTGGAGGTATTGAAAGAGTATTTAAATAGTGAAGACAGTTAATTGCTTTGAAATATTTTAGATGCCTCCACTTCACTATAACAACATGAAATCTATATAATAAAAGACTAAGCAACCATTACAGTGGAAAGACCAGAACAACGGGTCGCTATGATGCGCACTGACCACCAGATGCGCACCAGATGCTCAACACAGGAGCTGCCCCCTAGTAGTCAGTGCGTTCCCACAGGGGGTGCACCACTTAGCCAGTACCCGGGCTTACGGCTAGCCAGAGCAGCAGCGGTGATGGGAGCCTCTCCTGCCTCCGTGGCAGCACTAAGGAGCAGCAAGCTGAGCGATAAGGAGCAGCAAGCAGGTGCGCAGTAAGGAGCAAGGAGTCCCGGACTGTGAGAGGGCACAGGCTGGGCTGAGGGAGCCACCCTCCCACTGTACAAATTTCATGCACCGGGCCTCTAGCTAGAAATAGCCATCTTCAATTAAAGCAGGCTGCCTAAGGGTCTCTACAGGACAAATGTGTTATTTTGTTGATCCCAGGAAGTAATATAACTGCATTTATTTTTAAATCAACTTCACTAATTTTCATTATTTCAGACTAGCCTTGACTCTAAGTAAGCTTTACAATATTTTAATTTCTGGATTTGTGAAATATATCACTTCATTTTTACCTAGAAAATGATTTTTCATTTCTTTCTTACAATCTTTATTGACTTCAAAGAACATTCTTGGGAATTAAAATAACTAAAAGGAATATAGAATGCATAAGTACTTTTTTGGATTCTTTAACAAAATTTAAAAAGAGCAATTCTGAAACTTTCAAGTAATATTTAAAGAACTAAAACTCACTAAAATTATATAATCTTACTGATAGAGGTGATTGTTAATCTATTAAACAGAATTAATGGAAAACACCTATATTAACCCATAGCAAAATCACATATTCATTAAACAAAAAAGGAAAAGAATTCCAGAGAAATGGTTAGTATCATGCAACACAGAAGACACAAGACATTATTCTTCACTCACCACATGCTAACTAAGCACAGACTGATGGTTTACTCAGAAGATACCACTGCGAGGTGAAGTATACTACAAAGCCAGGGAGAGAAAAAAGCTTATTGGGTTAGTTTTAAGACTTAATATAACACATGGGTTATATGTGTATATGAGCTTTAAATGATTAAACAGATTCTACTTAAATTTTTCTTAAATCTCCTCAAATCAAGGAAGTATAGGCAAAGTATAAGGAATCTGTAATACCTCCCTCCTATAACACTATGTAGCTGAGATTTTTACTTGTAACTTTAATTTTAAAATTTAAACATAATTAAAAATGTACTTCCCACTTACTCAGTGGATATAGTGTCGGTCTGTGGACTAAAGGGTCCCAGGTTCGATTCTGGTAAAGGGCACATGCCCAGGTTGTGGGCTCGATCCCTAGTGGGGGGCATGCAGGAGGCAGCTGATCAATGATTCTCTCTCATTAATGATGTTTCTCTCTTTCTCTCCCTCTCCCTTCCTCTCTGAAATCAATAAAAATATATATATTTTTTAAAACACATAAAAAAAAGGGACCCAATTTCAAACATAGTTTTAATGCAGCAACTTTCTGCAGTAAATTCTATGTCCTGTTGTAAGATGGTCATAATCCAAGATTATTAACTAGCTCCCTGATTTGCTTTAAAACAGCATCAGGAAAAAACAGGTGTTGTTTATAAAATCTGAGTCTATTCTTGGATAATGTGACCAACCTTAGAAGTGCCACTTTACTTATTTATTTATATTTAATGTGAAGTTAGTAAAAAGCAGCAAAATCACAAGGAAAACTAGAAAATAATATTTGCAACACACACAACACAATAAGGTTAATATCCTATTGGAAAACTTGCAAAATATATGTATATAGATGATCCCCTGGGTCTATGCTCATGAGTACTGAAACACTGGACACCACCAGCTAAGTGTCCATGAATAGGAAACTAGTGAATTAAATTGTAGGACATCCGCCCTGACCAGTTTGGCTCGGTGGACAGAGCATCAGCCTGTGGACTGAAGGGTCCCAGATTCGATTCTGGTCAAGGCATGTACCTTGGTTGCGGGCACATCCCCAGTAAGGGACGTGCAGGAGGCAGCTGATCGATGTTTCTCTCTCACCAATGTTTCTAACTCTCTATCCCTCTCTCTTCCTCTCTGTAAAAAATCAATAAAACATATTTAAAAAATAAATAAAGTGTAGGACATCCATCTATATATATAAAAGCCTAAGTGACCTTTAGGCTTATCACCAGCCAGGCCAAGGAACCCCACTCATGCATAAATTCGTGCACAGGACCTCTAGTATAATCATAAAATCAGCCATTAAAAAGAATGAGGTAAAACTATTTGTAATGAAGTGGCATAATATAAAAATAAAGTGAAAAAAGCAAGCTGCTGCCTACTCTCATTTTATGAAATAATTAAGTGATGAAGGAGTAATTATTAACATATTAATAAAGCTTAGAAAATCTGAGACATCACCACACTATAAACAACGATGGTCTTGGCATGGTGAAACAGCTGGGAGGCTGAAGACCATGGAGACTTCCCCTTCTGTGTAATGCTTCTGAATGGTTTACAATGTGTTTTGACAATGATAACTTATTACATAATTCTTTTAAAAATCAAGCATCAAAACTACTTTTAAGATTATAAATAAATATTTTACACATGCAGTATCTTTCACTATGCATCAATTTTATGGGTTAGAACCAGAACAAATTGCTGACCACTACAGAAAGGGAGATTTGGGATCAAGATAAACAAGAACTTTTCTAAGACACACACAGTCTGTCTAGACAAGATGGAATGGTTTGGGAGAGACTTATTGGTTTAGTCCTTCTTTCTGGAGATACTCAAATATAGGCTAACCCATCACTAAGGAGAAGATCTTTTCGTGCTTCAGTGAGGAGAGAATAAAAGAGTAGTACTGAGATCATGAAACAGGGCAAAAAGAAGTTAGGCATGGAGAATTTTGCATAACTTATGAAGTGTGTGTTAGTTCCGATTTAATCACAGCTGACTTCACACAAGGATTTCTAATAATTTATCTACATTTCCCTTGTAGGACATGTCACAAGCTCAAAAATGCTTAAATTCACGCAGTCAGTTTGGTTCAGTAGTTGAGTGTTGACCTATGAACCATGAGATCATGGTTCAATTCCCAGTTTCGGGCTCGATCCTCAGTATGGAGTGTGCAGGAGGCAGCCGATTGATGATTCTCTCTCATCACTGATATTTGTTTCTCCCTCTCCCTCTCCCTTCCTCTCTCTGAAATCAATAAAAACATATTTTTAAATTCTTTCACTCAGAATTACTGTATATTTGAAAATCAACTAAAATAGAATAAATAACTGCAATCTGTAAAACATCATTATATAATTAATAGTTATACCAGAAAAATGCCTTTTCTATCCTTCCCAAAAATAGCCCTAATTCTGGAAATTCAATATAGCATATATGGGCATCAACCTCATATATGTTATTAAATAAGACAGTTCTTTCCTTGAAAACACCCATTCACATATCTGTCCTAAATTAAACTTTCTTATTGTGGATTCACTCTCATTTTTCAGGCTATAGTATAATAAAAAAAAAATTATTTCTTTTACCAATTCAAAGTCTTTGTAAATAAGACAAAATAGAATGTAAGTAGATAAGACAAAGTCATCTTCTATTAGTAACCTATTTTTAAAGCTTACCATTGGTCGAGCATCTTCTCTTTCCAAAATTTTCTGAGTCTGATCATCAGGAAACTTCAGTACAGTGGTTATAACTTTTGCCATGGTCTACAAGAAAAGCAAGAGATGATCACTAATAGATGTTAGAGCAGAAGTCTTGGCCCGTTCTGACATGTTCTGCTGGTGAGATTCTTAAGTGCTCTCAATGGAAGCCACGACCAAAGAAGTATGATGTGAAGGTATCAATCAAGGAAATAACAGCCAACACTAGAACTTCAATTTGAAAGGACTCCTCACAATGTCTGGCTGACATTATTTTAAGAAGATGCAATTACAATAGCATGAAGCTATATAAAGTTCTAATGCTCTTGGCCCTTTGTCTTATTAACATACAACTTTATTACTCATTCATTTTATGAGGCTTTTTATTTGTAGAAATCTATCTAGTAAGTGATGTATTGTCAATACATATGCTCTAAATAATCAGAATTAGATACTCCCAAGTTCAGCTTTAACTAAATCACATCATATATCTCATAAACATGGGCTACTGCATGAACATGAACATGCTTAGTAGGTATTTTAAAACATGCAGCACATCAACCTAATAGAAATACAAATTACATTTTAAATAAACACAAGATGTTTTGTTTGGTAGAAAACATGACGAATCAAACAGTACACATGGTGGCTTGCAAAACAAGATAATAAATTGTGCAGATCTAAATAAATATACCGTAAGTCAGACTGTCACCCATAAGCTCGTGGAAAATTCTCCTCAAAGGTTGAAATTCCCTATTTTGTATCAAGATGAGATGTTTTGAGGGAGACAGAGAGGAAAGAAGATACCACTTATGAAATAAGTAGGACAACAAGTTTAGACCTTACATACAGATTCAGGTGCTAGGGCTCTCCTGAGGATTCCTACAGAGAAGGGGAGGATCACCCAGAGAACTGACTCTAACACAGGGGGAGGTTGGGGGTGGAGGAGATAGACTAGATTTCACTGAGGAAAAGATGATATAATGGAATTAACCAAAAATTTTGGAAACCCACATCATTACAAAAAAAGTATAATTATTTCCAGGAAGGAAAGAAACTAACATTTTAAAACTTCCTATTATGTGCTAAAGCCTAGGCAAGGCACTTTACATATTTCTAATACTTATTTCAACTAAGAGATCAACTAATAACACAAACACCAACACAACAACATTTTAGTTTCAGCCTCCTTCTTTCTTTTTATTTTGCCTCTGCCATTTTGATGATAAAAAAAAAAAATACCACTTTAAACAACTTAGTTCTTGGAGAATTCCAAAGGCATTTTACAAAAATCCTCATCCTTTAAATTATATTGGTAAACTGCAGTCTAGAAACGAAGCATAAATGTGGCAGGAAATGGCAAGAGAAATATTAAGTAGTAACTATTTTAATATTCTTTTTATTAACACTCTGAAGCAATTTTAAATGTTTTCTGGTATATTAACTATGAAGGCTATTTTTAAGAAATACTAAAAATTTTAAATTCAGGAATTACAGTTACAAGAATTTCTTTAATTTCAATAGTTTATGAAGTTCAAAGTACCCAAAAGTCCATTTATATTCATTATGAAACCACATATACAAGGATACACAAGCATGTCTGTCAAAAAAATAAAAAAGCTTTCGCTAGTGTGTCTTCACATTTCTAAGTATTGGGAAATGGGAAATCCACCTCTAAATTTGTAAGCAATTTCCTCAGAGTTTGCAGCTGATCACCCAATAAAGGCTTCAAGCTCTTCCCTTCAAGCCAGAAAACACTACTGGAGAAGCCCACCTCTCTGCCATACCTTGGGAAAGAAGCCCAACTACTCTCTGTAGAGTATCCTCAGGCCCTGGGAGTAAAGCTCAAATGAGCCACCTGGTTTGGAAGTGGACTCTAGCCAGGTTTGCTTTAGGGAGAGACTCCAATAAAAGTTACAATGAGAAACAATTTCTATCGAAAAGGAGAACAGGTTGAATTTTAGTGTCAATAGTAGCACAAAGGATCAAACCCAGGAAAAAGAAAGTGTAACAACAGAAGAAAGAGGGAGCATACTTAATTACATACTATAAGAAAGTGTCTTACATGTGGTCTTAAAAAAATCACCTGCCTCATGAAATCAGAGACACTGTGTGCAAAGGCAGATGAAGAAACAAGTGGGGTGACAGACAGATCCTGCTAGACAAGAAACTGCAGATGAAAATCAAATTGCAGAGGCCACTGCAATAAACCAGAGGATTCTCTGGTCTCCATAATCTGGTCTCCATTTCAAATTATTTATTAATGTGTAAAAATTGGAAAAATCAGCCAAAAAGACGTCTAAAACAACTTTGATCTTGTCAACCCCTACTCACAAAAATTTCCAGGGCTACCCCCCAATACCTCCAGGTAAAATCTGAAAGCATTCCAGGCCCTCCACACTGGGCAGCCTTAAGCAGATCACTGCCACCTCACAGATCCAGTGTTTTAGTTGGACCAGACTACATGTTTGCCAAAACCCACCCTCAATTTCCTGCCTTGGACATCCTGTCTAGGTTTTCCCTCCTCTCTGAGCTCATCTATAAAAATCTACGCCACCGTTTAAAGCCCAGTAGGCACACCTGCTTCTCCATGACATTTTCCTTGGCCTTCCCCACTGTGCTTATCTCATTCTGCATTACATTATGCTTCACTGAGAACAGCTCCCCTTTCCTAGGACTGACGGTCCCTGACTTATAATGATTTGACCTAAATTTTTCAACTTTATGATGGTGCAAAAGCAACATGCATAATTACATCAACACTTTATTATAAAATAGACTTTGTGTTCGATGATTTTGCCCAACTGTAGGCTAATGTAAATGCTCTGAGCATGTTGCTATGATATTCAGTAGGTTAGGCGTTTTAAATACATTTTAGACATGATATTTTTGACTTGTTGAGAGTTTATCAGGAAGTAACCATAAGTCAAGGAGCATCTGTATATGGTAACCTCCTTAAAGTTAGGGATGTCGTCAAATTTCACCTCCCTATCCATCCTGGCGATAAACAAAGGGCTACAGGTAGTAAGTGCTGAATAAATATGCAGTAAATTAAGTAGAAAATCTACTACCAATTTTCAATATTTACCTCTAAAATGTAAATGCAGAATGATAAACTACTCAGCTCTTTTAGTGACTAGAAAAATGCCCTGTATGATGAAGATGAAGAGTAGAGAGAGTACTCCTCGACAGGGATTCCCAGCCAGGTACTAGATGGGGCAGGCCATCCCTTTCAGCTGTCTCCCACGTCACAATCTACAACTACCTGCAAAGCCCTGAAAACACAAGCTTAGACATGGCTGAACTGGCCCTGCCCCAGAATATGCCTTATGTCTGTGCTGGGTCTTTCTTCAGGATTTAAACGCTGTAGAGATTTCATCCCACATATATTCGCAACCTCTGACAGGCTGGGGCCGTCAGTCTCTTCATTGCACAGGCCAAGAAAAGGTTAAGCAGTTTATTTAGCCACAACACTGGGATCATAATTTTAAATTCACAAATGAACTAAAGTTGCTAAAGTTCTGAGAAGCTTTTTGTAAAAAAAACATGCCTTTCCCCTTTCCCTGCAATAATAACAAGACAACATAAACTGTCTACCTCACCTCAAACACAGGCTACTATCCAATAAAGACGTAATAAGAGAAAGTTATATTTCATTAGCTTTGTTTTAATAAGGAGAAAATTGGTTTTAGCTACCCTTTGAATTAAAAAAAAAAACGTCTTAGGAAACAAAGACACTGAACCACTATGAATTAATATATACCTCCAGTGATACATTTCAGACTCACACTAGTTATTATTTTGAAACTATTTGATACAATGAAATGAGATTTCTATAGGTATCAAGGACTCAGAGGACTTCCAGCCCTGTAACTCCTAGTGTTTAGCTGAATCTACAATCCATAAATTCATAATATTCTTTTAAGAGTTTTTCTTATGCCCTTACATTTCAGGTTTTTAAATATATTTCAAATCAATCCCTAAACTGGCTTAGCAACCTATGACTCAATAAACCCCACAGACCTATAAATTAAAACACTGATTGCTTCTAAGAATAGCAAACTCATTGTTCCATTCTCGGCCAAGGTATATAGACAATGTAAAAGTTCATGTAAGTAAAAACTTGAAACAATATCAGAAAAATAAATTGCTTTAAATGGAAAATTTTGTTTGAGAAAAGATTCATAAATTTTCCTTAATGCATTCAATTCGATTCAAGATATATTTATCAAAAGTCCAATATAAGGTTATTTTAAATGCATTATAGAGGAAATAAATATACTCAAAGACCTTACACTAAACTTAACATTCTAAAAAACAAATTAGTCAAGCATTATTACTCATATAATGTGGTAATTTTTAAATGATCAATATTCCTTATATGAAGGAATGATTTTTTTAGTCATTAATGTAAAATATTTGTAAATATCCCTAAGCAGTCATTCTTAATTATGATCATTGCCAATACTTCCACACTATCCTTAAGTCACCCTGAAAATGAAATCTGTTATTCTAACTTTAAGATCCTAAGTCAAAAATAAAAATAGCTACATGCTTCACAAAGTATTAAGTTAATGAAATCTTAATTTTTAGTATTTAACATCATCCAACAGTATCTTTTAAATTAATATCTTATAAATGTAAGAAATATAAGCAAAATCTGCCAATTAACTTCTGTAAATTAAGAGCAATAACACAAGGTACCTGTCACCCACTATTAGCATGAATGGTCTGTTAATAGTAAACATATGGAATTAATATGTATATAAAAAATGTATTTCCTTTTAAATTAAACCACATGCCAAATATGATTTATACCTTAGTCTCTCGACCCATCATATACTCAAAAAGCACTTTTCGCAAATACTCAAACTCAGTAGGTTCTCCAAAGAGTGAGACATCAGTACGGTACAAATTGCCACCTGTCAAATAAAAACAGGTCAAATTATAAAGACAAAACCAGATAAACTTACAAAACAGACAAACTAAAAAAAAAAAACTAAAAAAAACCCACACACAATTGAACAAAGAGATGCACATCTTGTATTAATTATATTGTATTGCATGGTATTGTATTGTGTATACATGAAGCATTCCAATTGGTATTCTTCCCTTGTAAGATAAAACAAAAATTATTATAGCAACCTTATTTCTCACATTTTTCCTCTTCCATCTCCTCCTCCTCTTTCTTTTGGTATGAAAATTTTAAAAGACTATATAAAAATTTTTTAAACCTGAAGTATTATGTGTTGTCTTCAGATATTCTACAATGTCGATTAAAGTTTAAAGTTAACAATCACTTTTATTAAGAGTTTAGTATCTAAGAATAGTATTCTAGTTTTCCTAGTATTCCAAACCAAAAAGCACTAAGTTTAAATCAAGTTTTCAAAACTGTTTTGAAACACAGGATAAATAAAATAACTTGAGAATGCATGCAACATTAATGCCATTATAATGATTTTCAAATATTTTGATTCAACATCTTAAAAAGACTGCCATAAAAAGTTATAGTTCATTTGTTAAGCTCTATTTCAATCTAAGAGTAAAGAATAGATATAGTTCAGATATATGAAATCATACTATGACAAACTTTAATCTGATAAATTCATAATTATGCATTATATAAAGTCTATACTTGCATCAACTTCCAGTAGTATGACACACTAGATAGTCTGAAAGGCACTCTGCCACAAGGAACATCTAAATGCTGTATGAAAACATTCTAAGGTCATAGGAAATCCCTACAGGGATAGAAGAACACAGGAAAATAAAACCACAGAATTAATGGGAAGGCAGATGGGAATGTGAGGATGTCTGGACAGTAAAAGCCCATGTTAAGAGCTTTATCAAGAAGCCAGAGACTAGGGAAAATGTCCTTATGCTGTAATATAGTAACAGTCATGCCCGTGAGAAAGAACAAAGAGATAGGAGATTACAGAGCAGCACAAGGCGCCTCAGAAGTACGGCAATGTTCCAGATGGCAGCTTCCTAAGGTGTTAACTAGTCTTCCTACTTAATATTTACATCACATGGATGTGTATGTTTGGAATACTTCATTTTTTAAATTAAATTTATTGGGGTGACATTGGTTAATAGGATCATATAGGATTCAAGTGTACATTTCTATGACACAAGATCTGTATATTGCACTGTGTGCCAACCACCCAAAGTCAAACCATCTTCCATCACTATATATTAGGCCCCTCTCCTCCCCACCACCCCTTCATTTTTAAAAAATATATATTTTTAGAAGACCCAATTCACTCAAACCACACTTTACCTAAGAACTAAATAATAATACACTATTTTCTCTTCAAAAAATAATGTTTCATTCTTCTAGATCAGTGATTTTCAACCTTTTTCATCTCATTGCATACATAAACTAATTCCTAAAATTCTGCAGCATAGAATTTTTGCCCATCTGACCAAAAAAAAAAAAAGAGTATAATTTTGATTCATTCACACTGGACAGCTATTGTCGTGTTGGCTGTTGTCATTTTTTTAATCGACAGACTAAGGGAAAAGAGGTAAGTGCTCCTGACAAAATAGTGAGGTACTGCATGTTTTAAAAATTCTTGCAGCACATGGGCTGAAAATTGCTGCTCTAGATCAACAAAATGTAAGAGTTTACAATGTTTTTCACTTTTCAGAAAAGAACTGATTTTATTGTTTTAAACATCAAATTGCTTATTTATAGCTATTTTCCTGGAGAAGCAATTAATACTTTTCCTGCACGGTTGGTGCTCATTTTGCTTTTACTCTTCAAAGACCCAGCATGGTGAACAGATGAATGTGCATATTCAACCAGACAACTGGGTTGTTGAGAGGATTAAATGAATTGACACACAAAACCTATCTTATAACAGTGCTTGGCACTTAGTGTTATACCTATATGTGTTGGTTATTAAACAAACTATGTATGATCATCTTATAACTTAAACTGAGAAAAAAATTATGTATGAAATCCTTAAGTTGAAACTACCAAAGAGAAGCTGTCCTGTTTCTCTGCATTGCTGAACACTGACTTAGCTGTAGCAGCTAATCTTTGTAGTAGGAGTCTTCTCTGCAATGAGCCACAGGAAACTTCCAAACTGGTTTTCCCTTGTTTTTAAAAAAGCATTTTAGAAAGAATCCAAAGCAAGTCGTTATTTAATTTAATTAAAAATTGTGTTGTATCTCCTTAAATCCTGATTTAAAATTTAGTAATTATATCTTTATTGTAACAGTAAAAAACAGAAGCATGTAAAATATATAACTGTGTATGCCTGCATGTAGTGGATTACATAAATGTTTGCACATGTACAGAAGAGTCTGGAAAAATATACATCAATTGTTAACTAGGTCCATTTGGAGAATGGAGAATAAAGTAGGAACTTGCAGTTTTACTTATACAGTACTACACTGAATTTGAATTTTTAAACAAGTATGCATTAATTGTGTTTTAGACTGTGCTATTCTTTCCTTAAAACCAGCTGTTATTGGTGAGTCGCAAAAGTAAATATATTCGTTGTAAAAAATTAGATTGGCAAAGACAAAAATAAAAATCATCCATAAATATACCAACAACATGGTAACATCATATGAGAGAGATCATTCTTACCTTTATAAGGTGTCCCCACAGTTGTTGCATATACGTTCTTTTCATATTTCTTCAAACGGTCTTCTAAATTGTGAATCTAAAAATAATAAATATTTTAATCAGATCATAAAATTCACATGGAAACCATATGTAAATAAATAAATAAGACTGCTGTAGCCACTAGATTTTTTTTAATCCCAAAAACAGAATATAGAGAGATAAAATACATATGGTTTCTTAGATGACACCAAAAGCACAAATATATATATATATTGGACTTGAACAAAAGTAAAACTTTTGTGCCTCAAAGAACCTTATCAAGAAAGGGAAAAGACATTCTACAGAATGGGAGAAAATACTTACAAATCATGTATCTGATAAGGGACTTGTATCCAGAATATATAAAGAACACTTAAAACTCAACAACAAAAACAAATAACCCAACTAAAAAATGAGCTAAGGACTTGAATACACTTTGCTCTAAAGAAGATACACAGCAGATGATAAGATACTCAACACTATTAGAAAAATGCCAATTTTGTTGTTGTTGTTGTTGTTAAGCTTCACCTGAAGATAATTTTTCCATTGATTTTTAGAGAGGGAGAGGGACAGAGAGAAGAAGAGAGAGAAACACCGATATGAGAGAGACACATCGATTCGCTGCCTCCTGCAGGGGCCCTGGTGGGGGCTCAGGGCTGGAACCTGCAACCCTTCAGTGCATGGTTTGACATTCTAACCAGTCACACCAGCCTGGGCAGGAAAATGCCAATTAAAACCATAATGAGATACCACTTCATAGTAGGAGGGCTATAATAAAAAAACTGGTTGTGAGAATGTGGAGAAATTAGAGTCCTTATACTTTACTGGTGGGAAAGTAAAATAGTTTGGTGGTTCCTCAAAAAGTTAAACCATATGATCTAGCAATTCCACTCCTGAGAATATACCCCAAAGAACTGGGAACAGGTGTTCAAATAAAAATTGTACACAATGTTCCTAGTAGCAATATTCACAACAGCCAAAAGGTAAAACCACCCAAATATCCATCAACTGATGAATGGATAAAAAAATATGGTATATTTATACAATAGAATATTACTCAGCTATAAAAAGGAATGTAGTACTGATACATGCTACAACATGGATGAATCTTAAAAACATCACGCTAACTGAAAGAAGCCCAATAAAAAAGACCATGTATTATATGATTTTATTTATAGTAAATAGTCAGAACAGGCAAACCCATAGACCCAGAAAGCAGACTAGAGGTTGCCGGGGGCTGAGGGAGAAGGTACTGAAGAGTGACTGCTAAATGGATAAGGGGCTTCTTTTTGGGGTGATGAAATGAATGGTGTTGTGAATGAACTAAATGTCAATGAATTGTGTGCTTTTAAAAATGGTTCAAGTGGCCCTGGTCAGTTTTTCTCGGTGGTTAGAGCATCAGCCCTTGGACCGAAGGGTTGTGGATTCAATTCCCGGTCAAGGGCATGTATCTCCATCAGTTCCCCACCCCTTGTTGGGGCAAGTGTGGGTGGCAACCAATCAATGTGTCTCTCTCACATAGATGTTTCTCTCCCCCCCACCACCCCCATTCTCCCATCTCTCTCTCCCCCTCCTCCTTCCTTTCCACTCTCTAGAAGTCTATAGAAAAAATATCCTCGGGTCAGGACTTAAAAAAAATGGTTCAAATGGTCAATTCTGTTATATGTATTTTATCACTATAAAAATAACTAATACAAAAACTGTTATGTTAGGACAGTTTGAAGATGTGAGGATGGTAAAGATAAGACATTTAAAGCAATAAACTTGAGAATAGATGAGAAAAGTTACAGCACTAAGAACTAGAAGAAAATTAAGTAAAACTGGAACTGAGTCCTCAAATAGTGTTGTTTCATTCAACTTCTTGTTATAGCATTGATGAGGGGGAAAATTCAATTCCCAGCGGGGCCCACTGTCTGTGTGGAGTTTACATATTCTCTCCATGTCTGTGTGGGTTTTCTACGGGTACTTAGGTTTCCTCCCACATCCCAAAGATGTGCACAGTAGGAATGTCTACATTGTCCCAGTCTGAGTGAGGGTGGGTGTGGGTGTGTCCTGTGATGGAAGGGCATGCTGTCCAGGTTGGTTCCCACATTGGACAGGCTCAAGCCACCCACGACTGTGAACTGGAATAAGAGTGTTGGAAAAGGATTTTATTTGTTTTTATTAATCTACCTTAAATATATGTATAGCTCACATTTATTTCAATTTTCATTATTCGAAGTATTTTGGGTCTTTAGAAGTTTGGTAATATTTTTGTGATCAGAAATATGCCACAGCAACTTAACTCTGATTAAATCAGCCTATGGTAAAACTGGTTTCACTAAATGTCGTTTTGCTTAAAGTTGCACGAGAACCCATTGAAAATGTTAAGTGGTGACTTACTGTACCTATCCTTATAAATTTAAAAATGTATATTATGAAAATTTTCAAACATATTCAATACAGAAAGCATAGTACAATTAATGCCCATATATCCATCCATCACCTAGTTGCAATAATTATCAAGATTTTTATATGTTTGATTTTTAAGTAAACTGGAATATCCTTAGAGATTTCGCCTTCAAACTTAGCCTGCTGACCTGACTCACTATTCCTCCAGTTTGGAAAAAGACCACTAAAGATCATGCACCCAGATACACATATAGTGGTGTTTCTATGTTCTGTGCATCCTTCTAGGTGTACACTCCTGGTCCTATTTAACTCAAATTACTGGATAACATGTGGACAAATCATAGTAAGTCAGGATAATCTAGCTACTAGGAAAAAGTAATGAAGATCAATGTTAGTATGTTTTCCCTCTGATAAAAGCAAAAATAACTTTTTCAGAACTTAAGTTATTACAAATTAAACAAACACAAATTTGTATCCGAAATGTTAAGCGTTAGAAATAAGATGCAAATGTTCTTGTTTAAGTATATATAATCATGAATTTAGAGAAATATCCTCTATAAATGTAAAACAAAATTGCAAAGCCAACTATTAAATCAGTTCTTTTTTAATTAGTTAAAAGAGATCCAAGTACATGCTAACATAAATTAAGGAAGGTAGTGCAAATAAAAGGCACCAATTAGACCTGTACCTGTTCTCTGAACTCCTGCTCCTTCAACTTTGAGTCACTGATCAGACTAGTCTTCTGTGCTAGTTGTGTCTGAAAGAACAAAAAATCATATATGAAATGTGTATGGGTTTCATCACTGTCTAGACACTTTTTGTACTGCTTGTGAATTTTAAAAAATTAAAAATAGTCTCTTCATGTTTTCACTTAAAACACAGAATGCTCCTGAAAATGCACTACCTTCAGTGAAATTCAATGAAGATTTAGTCTTACCTGTAGCTCCAATATTGTTGCCTGAAAATGGAAAAGAAAAAAATGAATGTATACAATGACATTTCTTAAGAAACAATAAAATAGAGTAATATGAAATTACAAGGAAAAAAGAATTCAGTGTTATAGGCTTAAGAGAGTGGTCAGATTTTAATGAGATGACCTTATATATTTACTTTTAAACCTGTTCTATTTTGCTATACAAATTATTATATTATGAATATACACAAACATTGGTAAACACAAGAAAAAAACTGAAAGGCCACTCACAGAACTTCTAACAATGATTACTACTTGGCAGGGGAGGTGTATTATCTGACTCTTTAACAACAAGAATATATTCATGTATTTGTTTATATAATTTGTAAAAATTAAACATACTAACATCTATTTAAAGCATATAGGCCCTTTAAGGAAACGTCTAAACAACTATTTATGGGAATCCACTCTGAGCTATAATCACAAATTATTTTTCATTGAACTCAATACTCATATGCAATTCAAGATATCATAGAAACAACAAAAGATGCTTGAGAAGGAAGAGGATAAAAATTTATGAAGAATAAAATAAAAAAAGTGTTTCTTAAGAGTAGGAATAAAAATTAAGGCTATTTTATCTCCTTTCTTATGACACAAGGTAAAGGACTCAGAAAACCTGAATATTAATCTCATAATCTTTCCATATTCTATGGCATCCCACCACAAATCAAACTGTCACTATATGTAACATGAATACTTATTTTGATACCAAGGAAAAGAACATGTATTCTTCTCAAAGGAAGTAATATTTTATAGTACCTGGTTTATTCAAATGATGATCAAGTAGGAAAAAACAAACAAACAACTAAAACAACTTAGTAGCTATTAAAGGAACAGAGAAAAGCCCATTCAGCTTGCTCAGTGCTAATAAATAAGATACAGGTACCAAATGGCTCAGAATAGCAAAGCCCTTTATCCAGGCTTCTTTCCAGTTTAGGAAGATTATCCATGTAAATGGTGTCTGGAAAATTGTTACCTGGTAACTAACATTCTGTAATGAATTCTCTGTAACTCTCAACACTGAACACATGAACAGTGCCCACCTACTTTCTCAAGACCCTCATGACAGTGCTATGAAAAGACCACACTGGATGAGTGAGAATATTTTCGGAAGTAGAATGGTATAATTACAGGATTCTCAAACTCAAGCCCACATGCCCTGTGAGTGTACACTTATTGGGGTGCACAGTGGGACAGGAAGCCACATGGTAAATATGGCTCATCTTTCATAGATCAATTTAACTTAAAGACAGGGATTGCCCAGCCAGAGTGGCTCAGCTGGTTGACCATCGTCAGGTAAACCAAAAGGTTGCAGGTTCGATTCCTGGTCAGGGCACATGCCTGGGTTGTGGGCTCAATCTCACGGTCAGGGCATGGGCATGAGACAGCGGATCAATGTTTCTGTCTTTCCTTCTCCCTTCCTCTCTCTAAGAATGTCCTCGAGAGAGGTTTAAAAAAAAAAAGATTGGAATTATAAAATGCCTTGATACACAGTATCAGATCTCTTTGAATTCAGTCCAATATTTCAAAATAATCCTATTATATTTGTATCTAACCCAATAACCAAGGAAAAAAATACAAATTGTTTTTCTTTTTGTAGAACTCACCCAAGGATATGTTTTTATTGATACTTAGAGAGAGAAACAGGAACATCAATGTGAGAAATAAACAGCTATCAGTTGCCTCCCATACATACCCTAATGGGTATGTGCCCTGACTGGAAATTGAACCTGACATCTTTTTGGTGTACGAGAAGATACTCCAAACAACAGAGACACTCAGCCAGGGCAGGAATTGTTTTTCTTAGAGGTATATAACTAAAAAAAGTTCTAGGTGACTACAAAGCTATATTATAGAGTAGCATTAAAATTCACATGAATTTTTAACACAAAAATATAAACACTTAAAATTATCACACTTTCTATAGAGCATTTTAGCTATGCCTCTGGACTATGGGGTTCACTTTCCTCTGCTGCTTTTTCCATGGAACAGGCTGAGAAGTACTAATATAACCAAAATGGCTAGGCTTTAAAGTCTGGCAGGTTGAGTTTAAATTCCCAATATAACATTGTGTGAACTTGGACATTTTATTTAACCCCCTTGAGCCTTAGTTTCACTGTCTATAAAATAAAGGCCAGGTTTTTGTTACGATTAAAGGAGGGAGGTATGTGTGTTAGGAAGGGAGTCAAAAACTGGAAATGACATTTTCAAGAAATGTGTGACACAAAGCCCTGTTCCACTCACTTTATCATTGCCAGGGTTTTCTTCCTGCTGCAGCCTTTGCTGGCATTTCTTCTGCAGCTCCTCAAGTTGAGTCTGCAGGTCCATTACTTTTGCAGTCATTTCTTCTTCACGAGCCTTTAGAATTAAAAAATGTGTTGATAAACATTAAAAAGAACAAAGAGAGACAACACGGTACAGAGAAAACTACCTCTGTAGGAAAAAACAAAATCAAAAAACACCTAAACATTTTTTGAGTCACATCTGTGCTAAGAGAACATTTGAAATTGCAATACTGATCAAATTTAAGTAATGACAACAAGACAAATGTCTGCTAAATAAGAGTCTAAACAGGAAAAACAACCATAAATGGGTTTCTGACTTAACAGATGCTGACTTGCCAGAACCAAGTAACAGTCTCAAAAACAAACAAACCAGATAGGCCCCATGGCACAAAATAAGGCAATGAACCACATGGGATACACGGAAAATCTAATTTTAAATACCACTTGTCATGAACTTAGACCACCTGAAAAAGAACGAACCCCTTCTCTCAACAGAAGCAAAGTAGGGAATCTCCTTTAACATCTCCCCAGAGGCACACTTTAACCTAGTCACCATCCCTAAAATACTTAGGTTTCTGTTTTTATTCTGCCATTGCATATCCTGTGTGGATGTCTTTGTCAACGTGGCTTAGCCTAGTTTGAAAGGATCATCTCTTAGCTACTCAATCAGTTAGGCCCAGACTTTAATATGACAATCAGCTATGCCTGACATTTCCTTTGACAGTTATGGGATACCAATCTAAAGCAAGCCCACTAAGAATTACAAAATAATCCTTAATGTGTTATTTCTAACTTAAGAAACAGTTCTGTATATTTCCTTTGTAAAAGCTTTCTAGTCTTCTTGAAGGACAAAAAGAACAGTATTGCTTGCTTGGAAATAACAAGAAAAACTAGTTGGACTGAATATTTATGCACATAAGTGGAAATTATGTTTTAAAGACTAGTTAATATGCCAAAGCCAAATCACTAAAATACAATCACTGTCAAAAAGAAACCCAGTTTGCAGCCAATGCAGCTTTAGGAGCTACTTCCTCCTAGTGAAATTGCTCTGAGGTTGGGACTAAGCCATTAGGTAAGCTCCTTTACTGGGGCTTCTCAACCCCTCCTTTGAGAGGTCACCACCTCTCTTCCCAAATAAACTCTTCCCTGCCCTACTATGTGTCATCTCCTTCAAATTTACCCAGTGTCTAGTATGAGCCAAGCATTTGGCTAGGTCCTCAAGACTAGAGATGATAATAAAATCCCTGCCCACAAGATACTTATAGTCTAGGGGAGAGGACTGATACATTAATATATTTACACATGTATATATGCATATATGACAAAAATCAGGTTAAAAGTGAAATAATAAATTTAGATGAGCACCAAAGAAAACAGATGCAACTAAATCCATGTAAGGGGCTTGCAAAAAATACTATAAGTGAAAAGTATATTTTATGCAGGAAAGCATATTTTATGCAGAAAAGTATACATTATGCAGAAAAATATATTTTCAAAAGCTAACCTTAGGTGGGAAAGAAAAAATAAGAATGTTTCAGTTTGCATAATGAAACACTAGAATATTACACAAGAAACTAATGGTTATCTGTGGAGGAAGAAGGGGCACAGGACATGGAAAACAGAGAACAGGAATAGAAACAATTTTCATTATAGACCATCTCCAACTTTACTGTTTTACATTATTTTGATCTTTTTTATTTTTTTGAATATTCCATTCAAAAAAAATTTTCTAAGTGAAACAATTTTTAAGCTTTTGTGAAAAGTAAAAAGAGATGGTAACAGCTGCAATAATGCATGAAGTTTGGGAGCATGCTCTTTAGGCACACAGAAAAGCATAAGCTTGAAATATTAACAAGCTAATGCCCAGTGTGGATGGAACACAGACTGAACTGGAGGAGGTATCACTGGAACAATGGGAAGCTAATGGAGGCATTTAGGAGGGAAGTGATATGCTCACATGTTTGTTTCAAGATAGAAAATAATGCTGACAGGAAGAGATGAATACCTTAGGGGGAAAAAGATCAGCAGCAAGATCAGGTGGGACATTAATACAGCAGACCAGACCATATGAAAGATGGCCGCCCAGATCAAGGCACTAGCCATGGACTTAAGAGGAGAGGAACACGAAATGTAACTCAATGAAAAAATCCATCCTAAGAGCCTGCATATGTTGAATACTGTGTTGGAGACACACAGCTAAAGGGAGACAGAGGATTTCTTTGCCTAGTAAGTCAGAGAACATAAGCAGATTTCATATCCTAAAGGTGTATGAAAATATACATACATGTGAGGGGCTGAGGAAGGAAGGTAGAAGGTGTGACTCAAGGATGACAAAAGTTCCTAGTTCCTTCACATGGGAGAAGGAATGCTAAGAATGCTTCTAGATAGTAAAGGCAGGAAAATGAAAATGTTTCTGTGCTCCATTTTGCTATTAACAACATCACAGAATTATTTTCATGATGGCAAAAATATAGCATTTTATAATGTCATCATTAAGACTAATCATCAATCTGGATAACAGCTTGGGGGGGGGGGTTGGACAGCACTACATAATACATACAAATCCCATATAAAACTCCAATTCCAGAAATTTCTAAATGGGAACAATGATAACAGTATGTCTCAGAATCAAAGCAATATGGTGTTTGCTGAGAATTATTAGTATCCTCTTCTAGTAATGTTTACATTTTTACAAAGAAATTCTTCAAGACAGAGTATGTAGTTGGGGTGTTTAGATGAGAACTACCTGTTTAATCTCAAAGTCAACCCTAGACCTCGCAGTTGAAAGTCTGGGGCTACACTGTCCAACACAGTAGCTACTAGATATCTTAGAACTGTGGCCAAGGGCACCTGAAATGTGGCTAGTCCAAACTGAGGTGGGCAGTAAATGTGAAAACATATTGATATCAAAATTTAATTCATATATAATTTTTATAATTTTTAAATAATTAGTTCATTAAAATATTTAAGTTAAATTCATCTGCTTCTTATTTTTTCAATGTAGCTACTAAAAACATCTAATTACATATGTGGCTCACATTTGTGGCTTGCATTATATTTCCAATGGACAGTGCTGGTCTAAGACACAGGAAGGGGCTTGGGGGAGAGTGAACCCAATTCCTTTGCCACCCTCCACTTCCTGCCCACTTGCTTTGCTAATCTAAGCCCGAAGCTTGAAGGACCATTCCCTTAATTTTCTGTAGTAAAGAGCAGATTTTCAAGGATTAACCATACCAAAGGCTAACTTCTCTCCCTGCTCCCTCATCCCTCATCCCTCTAACTACACATTTGTTATGACCTAGGAAAATCTATCATCTGCTACCCCACACATTTAGAAACAGAGAAGTTCACAAAAGGGAACTCTATAGATGTGGTACAGTTTACCCCCTGCAAAGTGCTCTATTGGAATATAAGAAAATGTGAAATTATTCAAATCTTTTCATAATGAGATCTAAATCTCAAAAAGTATAAAAAGGTGGCATTTATATGCATGTGTCATACCCTGGAATTCCAGCCTTTTCAATTACATTTAAAATTATTAGAATCTATTCCTGACTGAGACTTCTATTGCTGCCATAGTCAGTTGAGGCATGATTCTCTGATTTATGCATTCTTAATCATCAAATGGTTCATCAAATAAGGCTTGGAGTAACTAAATAATCTGCAACCCAAAGAATAATAATGTACATTGTTTTACATTTTAAAATGTTCTGGAGTCCCTCACTAGCATTCATAGCTTATCTTCACACACAAAAATAACAATGATAATCCACCATTGGTGGAATAAGTACATTGAAGTATTCTTCCACTAAATATAAAAAATCTGGCTGATGCATTCCATTTTCCCTCCATCTTTTTCATCCCTTGAAACCAACAAAAAAACATGTAAATTGGGTAGAGATGAAATAAAGCTAACTGGCTCCTCTGGGAAGATCCTAGCCTAGCTAAGTAGCCAAACGAAAACATACATTTACACTTTATCCAAGCACAAGCTCTCATTGCTTAGTGTAGTTCTCTCACAGTTTAGCCTGACTCTGGGAGAAAGACAAATAAGAAAATAAATTCCTTCTTTAGCAACTCTATTGCTCGAATACCTGCCAACGGGGCTGTACTTCCTAGTTAGCAGAATCTGATCAGGAACTACAGTCTCGGCAGAAATCAATTAGACTCCTTATAAATCTGCATACAGTGTAGAAACATAAATTTGGATAATATTAAACCAAGAAAACAAATAAAAAACCTCTACATTAAACACACACACACGCAACAGGAAATCTGACAGCCCAAGCCCAATCTTCTTTAGCACTACCATGAAATCTCTTACAGCTAAATTTCAAAATAGAGAAAATAAGGTACATCAAGGATTTCTTCATATCTTTTAGCTGTTCTTTTTAGATCATCTTCTTTGTCAGCAATTTTTTTATATAACTGATTTGTCTCTTCTTGATGATTTTCCAAAAGTTCAGCCTCCACTTCCTGGGCTTTATCTAATAAATAAAAAATGGACACACACAAAAAAAAAACCACATTAGGTAAGAATTAATACCTATGTCTGAATTTTAGTAAGAACCCATGTTCCAAATAAAATTTTATAAAAATCAACTGATCAATGTGCCCTTCTCACAGAGCAGATGTGTCTTTACAAAGCAATTAATTTGCTAATGCTTTCAGGTTCATTTACCTGCTCCTCCCCTCAGTAAGGCAAGCCATGGCCAGGCAATGAAAGCTCCCATTACAGAACTATCTTGGGCAAGAATAAATTTTCTCCAATTTAATTACTTAAAGCACTTAGCACAGTGTGAAAAGACTGAGCTTAAATGACAAATAATCTCTGCTGATACTGATTTGTTCTTTATTGAATTTAAAATTTTCCTTACCTATGGTTTCTTTTAGAGTGGTTTCCAGCTCCTGGTCCTTTTGTGCCAGCTGTGTATGGAACTCCCTCATCAGCTGTTTCAATGTGGAATTGTGCTTCAATTCAAGATCTTCCTGCTCCTGCCTGGATAACAAAAATAGAAAGTTAACTAATGCCATACAAAAAAATAAGCTGTAAAGAGTTACCCAGTCTTCATAACAGTGCATACAATCTGAGCTCAGTAGGACACACATGAGTGTGTGAGTCTGTGCATGCATGTGTCAGCATGTGTGTCAGTATGTGAGTGCAAGTGTGTGTGAGTGTGCGCGTATGTCTAGACACATTAAACTTTGGAAGGATATGTAAACTATGATTACCTCTACAGAATGGTCATGGGGATTTGAAAATTTTTCTGTTCCACTTAAAATTCCTTGGATGTGTACCTAATAACTTTGACCTTAGAAGAAAAATAAAGTTTTTCCCCCTAAATGGACATGGAGAAACACTGCCTCTGCCTGGAATTGTTCTTATTTCTCCTCAGTATTTAACTTATTAGATTTATTAATACTTCAGGTAGGTGAAACTTAACTGTATTGGGCACAAAACAGGGGCTTAATTAAAGACTGCCTTAAAAATATTCATGCTTTAAAAAAAACTTACTTGATTTTCTCTTCCATTTCTTGTTCATATTCTTTCCTTGTTATATCCAATTCTTGCTGATGCTCCTTCCGCAACATTCGAAGATCTTTCTTCAACTTCACAATCTCTTTGCTCAGCTTCTGCTTCTCCTGCTCTGCCGCTGCTAATTTAAACTCCAGGTCATTGTGCTCAGTCTCCATGTTACTAAGGGGTTTGGGTTGGACCACATGAGATTGGGACTTTTCTTCAGCACTTTCTTCCAAAATTTCTGTGGCTTTATTTTTTCCATCCCTCTGTTGTTGTAAAGCCTGTAGTTTTTCATATTTTGAGGTCAACGCTTCCATTTCAACTCTATGTTCTTCCTTCTCTCGTAATAAGTGGGAATCCAGCTCTTTTATCTTTTGCTCCAAAACCTGACAGGTTAGTTCCTTCTCCTGGAGGGTTTTCTGAACATTGTCAAGCACAGTTTCCAAGTTTTGCTTTGCCCCTGTGTTATGTGTACCACCTCCTTCTTCCATGTGCTGGGATACTATCAAGGAATATTTGCTTTTTCCTTCAAGTTCTTCTTGAAGATGATTAATCATAACTTGATCCTCGCGTTGCTTTGCTTCAGCATGCTCTAACTTTATTAAGAGCTCCTGGTATTTGCACTGCATTTCAGAATGAGAAGAAATGGTCTCTTTTTTGTCCTGCTCTAGCCTCTGCAGTAGCTTTCCTTTTTCGATTAAATTTCTTTGTAAAACACTGATTTTTTCCTCACATGCCTTCTGCACACAGCCTTGGGAATCTGCTTCTTCTTGCTCAGTACATGCTGCCACATTTTTTGCTGATGTGGGTACAACTGGTGTTTCTGACTGTGGTGAACTTTCCACTGATTTAAGTTTTTCTTGCAATGTGTGAATTTCTTTTTCTCTTTCCTGCAATTTTGTATTTAGCTCACTCATATGGCTTTCCATATCTTTTTTATACTGCTGTTCTTTCTCTTCCATTTGAGATAATAACTGCTTCTTGATGGAAGCAATTTTTTGTTCAGCTTTCTTCTTCAGTTCTGCTAATTTTGCAGCACTCTCTAACTCAAGTCTATCTTCCAATGCTTTTAACGCCTCTTCTTTGCTTTTCACACTTGAATTCACATGTTCCAATTCTTTCTTCTTATCTTCAAGTTCAGATTTCATGAAAGCCACTTGCTTTTCAAATTTTAAGACCTTTTCTTCAGCTTCTTTGACCCTGTTGTCCTTTTCTTCTCCTAGCTCTTGAATTTGCTGAAGTTTCTGAACCATTTCATTCTGTTCAACATCCTTTTGTTGATTATAATTTTTAAGAACTTCATTTAAGGACTCAATTTCATTTTTTTTCTGAGTAATATGCTCCTCTAATTCCACAATTCTTGCTGTTTGAATTTTTAACTCAGTCTCTAAATTACACTCCTTTTTCTCCATCTTATTATTCTTATCTTCCATTTCACCCTTTAA
Source organism: Myotis davidii (assembly GCF_000327345.1). Taxonomy (NCBI): domain Eukaryota; kingdom Metazoa; phylum Chordata; class Mammalia; order Chiroptera; family Vespertilionidae; genus Myotis; species Myotis davidii. The sequence continues at coordinate 4,518,372 of NW_006287904.1, read as the reverse complement.
ACATTCAAATCTTTTATTTTGTTGATCAAGGTCTTCCTTCAATAAAGTTATCTGCTCATCCTTTTCACTGGCTTCCTTTGTTTTTAACTCAATCTGCATCTGTAATTCTTTAATAGTATTTTGATACTGTGTAAATTTTGACTGTGCTTTTTTCTTCCATTCTGAGAATTTGTTAGACAAGTGATCCACCTGTTCAAGAGCAGAAATTTTCTCTTTACTCAGAGTTTCAACTTTCAAAGATAAATCTTGCACCCGATCCAGCAATTCACGCTGTTCTTCATCATGTCGCTCACTTAGTGATGAGATGGCTGCATCTTTCTCAGTTAGACTGACACTATTCTGAAGTTGAGCATTCAAATCAGTTAGTTGTTTATTAAGACTATTGATCTCAGATTTTTTTTCTTGAAGCTCTTCCTTCATCAATGTGACAGCATTGATGTTTTCTGATAACTCTTTCTTCAACTGTGTGATACAAGACTCTTTTTCAGAGGCAGCCTGCTGCTGACTACCGCCCTCTCTCTGTAAGGCTTCTTTTTCTGTTACAAGACCTTCAATATCGGCCTTCATGCTCTTAATTTGATTTTCTTTTTCTTCTAACTGATGGGTAGCCTGTTGAAAAGAACTGTTGAGTGTATTCTGTTCTTCTGTTAGCTGTCTAAGCTGTGCTTCTAATTCAGAAACTTTGCAAGTTTTAATTCGTAGTGCCTCCTTAACTTTAGTTGTGTGGTGTTGACAATGGGAAATTCTAGAGAGAACCACATTAATCTTACTATTGCTGAGGTTGATTAGTTCATTTGTTTTAGCTTGTAGTAAGGCTTCAGTTTTCTTAGCATAAATATCCAGCTGAACTGCTATTTCCTCAGACAGGTTTTTGAATTCCAAGCTTTTGTCTTCTAGGCTTTTCTTACTTCTTTCATGTAAAGATTTTAAACTCTGAAATTCTTCATTTGTGGCTTTCAATTTGTTAGTCAACTCAGACACCTTAAGCTTATCTTCTTCTGACAGTGTCTTCAGTTCAACTACATGCTCCTGAAGAGAAGTATTTTCCTTCAGAGAATGCTTCAAGTTACCTTCCAGCTTTTCAAGTTGCGCTTTCAGTTTCATTTCATTTTGTGAGAGAGAATTTGTATGAGCAGACTTCTGGTGGAATTGTTCCTGTAACTCCTTTATTACTGTATCCTGCTTACCACCTTCCTCCTTCAGCCATGCTATCTCCTTGCTCATCTCTTCCTTTTCACACCCAATTATGAGGATCTTTTGCTTTAGTTCTGCTACCTCTTGTTCTTTTTCCTGTAACTGGATTTCATGTTTTTCCTGAAGTTCTTCAGCTTGCTGATGAAGCTTCTTCTCCCAGACTGAGATCACATCATTGAGTTCTCGCCTATGCACCTCAGTAAGACTTTCTATTTGCTCCCTTTGGTTTGTTTCCAGTCTTGACACTGCATCATTGATTCCAGCTGAGTTAGCCTGTGCCATTTCCAAAATTTTGGCATTGAACTGTTTTTCTTTCTGACTGTGCTCTAGAGCAGTATTTTCAAGCTCTTTTTTATGCTTGTCTTCCTGATCCAACAATTTCTTCTTTAACGTTTCTTGCATCTCCTTTGCTTTCTGCTTAATTTTTTCCATCTTTTTTTCTTGATTTTTAAATTTGGTTTCATATTCCTCATGCAAAACACTAATACTGTCCTCCTTGGCTGATAATTTCTGTTTGAGTGTTTCAATTTCTTTGCTCTGTCCTTCTCTCATTTGTAAAATTACATTTTCTTTTTCCATCAAGATTTGCTTTGTCTGTTCCTGCTCTATGTTACTATCTTTAAGTTGGGACTCATAGAGTTGGGTTAAAGATTTTACTTTTTCCTCCATTTCACTATTCTGTTTTTCAAGTTGCTGCCTTAAATCTTGCACCTGGATTTTGTGAATGTCTAACTCAGTACAAACATCTTTCTTTTGTGTTTCAACTTCAGCTACCTGTTTTGTAAGAAGAAGTCTTTCAGCTTCCAAATTCAACAACTTCTGCTGCAACTGGGCCAACTGCTCCTCATATGCTTTTGCCTGCTCATGTGTGGTGCTCTGGTGTGACTGAAAAAGATCCAGCTTATTAGAGGCCTGCTGGAGTTCCCTTTCTGACTTTTTAATATCTGCCTCTAAACTTTCCACATGAGCCTGATGCTCTTTCAAATTCTTATCTTTTTCCTTCAGAAGAAGCCCAAGTTGATTAATTTCATCTTTCAATGCCTTCTCAGTTCTCTGGATGGACATCTCTTGCTCTTTAATAATATTGTCAACTTGTTGCTGGTGATCATTTTTCTGTTCATCCAACTTGGCCTCCAATTCCTGCTTCACTTTATCTGCTTGATTCTTTAGTATAGAAAGTTCCTCTTCTAGCTTGTCACGGGCTTTTAATACTTCTGACAGTTCAGAAGACAATGACTCCAATTCTGTTTGCTTCACATCTAGCTTTTCTAATGTCCTTTCATTCATCTCTTCTATGTGGGCCTGGAAGAGACTCTCTTTGTCTTTCAACAATGTTTCTTTTTCTTGTTCATACTTTTCTCTAAGTTTTTCCATTTCAGTCTGATGCTGTTGCCTTAAGTCTTGGAGTTTTTCAGTCCAAAGGTTATCCTGCTGATGCTGAAGGCTTTCCAATTCGGTCTTGTGTTTTTCAACCATGATTGTCATTTCTTCATTGTGCTTATTTTTTTCAGCTTCCAAATGAATAGCCAAATCTTTTGATTGAATTTTGCTTTCTTGTAAGCTTTTTTCCAAACAACTTTCTAATTCAAGAATTCTCTGTTAATAAAAACAGATGTATTTTTATTAAGTACAGTCTTGTTTACTAGTAACAATAGACATGACCTGATGTCTACACCTATTTAAAGATTAAAATTTAGATAAATAACTCTACATATCACACCAAACACTAGAAAGGACAAAGAATCTGTCCTCAATTCCTAAATGAATTACATAACAAAGAAAATATTCTATTTTGAGCACAACTCATAATTCCAGACGCTTTCTATCTACATGGATAACTATTTCAACTACCTATATTTCAAGAATATTTTGAATGGATAGTCAATAAGAAATAAATTATAAAGTAGATAACAATAACTATTGGTAGAAAGATGGGTATTTTTTCTGTGCTTTTTAAAGGCCTATAATAATATTCTATTGCTTACATAACTTAATTTTGGAAGATAAATAACGTATATGATTTTTCAACCCCAAAAATTATTATTCAGGAGATAACTTGAAAAAAGAAGAAACTTACACAAATTTTACCAAAGATTATTATTGCTTCATAAAAAATATCAATCCTGACTCTGAAGGAAAAGGAGCTAAATAAGGCAGAGCCACAGAATGTCAGAGCAGGTCTTTGGGAATTACCAAATCCAATCTCTTCATGTAACAAGAAAATTAAGGTAAAATTAATTTGCAAAGTTAGCAATTGGAAGATCTAGGCTTGAGTACCCATTCCCCTCCATCATGTCATCTTACATAAATGTTGGAAATGGGAAAATAAAGCATTTTAGAATTACAGATAAGTGTGACTGTTTCACTATCTAAATCAGAATAAAAAGTCTGAATAAATGACATCAGTCAATTTATTCAAAACAAGGTGTACATTTCATATACTCCTGAGGGATGGGCCCAAGGGCCTTAAAAATGTACACATTGAGACACATATACAAATATGTTTATTACAAGGCTATGTTTAATATGGGAAAAATTTAAATGTAAAAGTGGGGCATTGAAATAACCAAAATGTCATACAAAGAATAAATTATGTCCAGATAAAGCTGGACAGGCAGGAAGGTACCTCCAAAGTGAGGCCAATTCCTAAGGGCCAGGGTGAGTACGCAATGGAGTAGAGATGCTAACAGAGTGTGAGTGCAAAGAATCAGCGTGAGTGGCTGACAATACTGCAGCCAGTTATAGGCAGAGTCAGGAGTACCCTGCAGAAAACACCAAACCTCTCCCATTAATAGCTATTACTATAAAAAATGAAGTGCATGTATATGCAAATCTAACTCAGTAAAACAAAGCTTCTCTACAAGTGGAGAGAGAACATAGTTCTCATATTCAACCAATCTGAGCTCTGGAACCTGAATATTATATAAACTTACAGTTCTGTAAGTCTCTGCTTCTTGCTGAATGTCCTGAAGTTTATTTTCACTCTCTGTGAGGATTGCTTTTTTCTGCAACTCTAACTCTTCCAGGGCCAGAGATTCTTGCTGTTCTTTTTCTTGGGTGATCCTCAAATGTTCTGATTGACATTTTTCCTGTGCCAAAAGCAATACCACCTTAGACCCACATAAATCTTCAGCATTCCCAAAGTACTTCTATAGCAGTGGTTCTCAACCTTCTGGCCCTTTAAATACAGTTCCTCATGTTGTGACCCAACCATAAAATTATTTTCATTGCTACTTCATAACTGTAATGTTGCTACTGTTATGAATCGTAATGTAAATATCTGATATACAGGATGGTCTTAGGCGACCCCTGCGAAAGGGTCGTTCAACTGCCAAAGATTCGCGACCCATGGGTTGAGAACCACTGTTCTATAGGAATCATACATTTCATTTGATCTGCACAGCAGCCCTGTGAGGTAGGCAGTATCATCACCTCTCTCTTCCCATGCTCTAGTCTACAGGAACAAGACACTGTGCCTTTTACAGTGTGGTCTGGCCAGTCTTTGCCACAATTACTATTGATATGAAAAATCTTATTCCAGTAACCCCACTACATCTACTATTTTTCCACTACTTAAAATGGTGTGGAAAACACTGCTGATGTGAAAGGTCACACAATTGCCCCTACCTCTTCCCTGCACTCCAGAGTTTCCTTTTTAAACTCTAGGCAGAGAAACTAGATTATAAATTTATGTAATTTGTGAGAAACAACTCTTTATAATAGAAAGCCCCACATGGAAAACCAGTCAAAATCAGTGGATTACATAAGAATACATGAATTTGCTCTAGCTGGTTTGGCTCAGTGGACAGAGCATTGGCCTGCAAACTGAAGGGTCCCGGCTTCAATTCCAGTCAAGGGCACATGCCCAGGTTGCAGGCTCGATCCCCAGTAGGGGGCACGCAGGAGGCAACCGATCAATGATTCTCTCTATAATTGATGTTTCTATCTCCCTTTCCCTTCCACTCTGAAATCAATAAAAATATATTTAATAAAAAAAGAATACATCAATTCAATCCATAAAATTCCTATAAAAGCCTACATAATTATTTTCAATGATCTGGGCTCTTTTACTGTCCCATCAATCCTGAAAAGCTTCTTCTTTGATTGACCTTATTATTTGTCAACATTCATCATTTGAAAAGCTCTGACAGTCGCTTTTCTGCCTCTATCCTATCCCTTCTTGACTCGAAGATCAATGCTGCCAGCAGTCTGACCCTGGAAGCTAGGGGTAAGGAGATGACAACTTATAATGCTGTGAAGTTGACCTATAGCAAAAACAAAATACTTACAAGAGCTGCTTTCATTTGCTCCTGAAATTCCCTTTCTTGGGTCTGAAGCTTCTTAGTCATCTCCTGCTCTTTGCTGGCCAACTCTTCTTCATGAAGCTTCTGTAGTTTAGCAATTTGTTCTGAGGATTTCTAAAAATCAGCCAGATAGTTAAAGTGAAACATCCAGAATAAAATATGTAACTCTACAATCAAATAATACTGCTACAGTTCAATTTTCAAGCTACAGCTTTTTAAGAGGAAAAAACAAAAAAAAATATTTCCCACATAAATCAAGTCACCAAAGTCAAAAGTTCAAAGAAAAATCAGTAAAGTATTGCTCATTTAATATTGCTGCTGCAGTAGTCAGTCCTGGGGGGTTGATGCCTCTTTTCCACATCTTGCAGGGATTCCCTTACCAATCAGGTTTGGGAAGTACAGTAGAGGAAATAAGGATAATCGCAGAGAGGGTGATCCACTATGGTCAAGTTGCCCAATCTGCACCCATCTAATTATGTCTAGCTTTCCAGGAATGCACTATTTATCAAAAACTATTGACCTTGCCCTGGCTGTGTGGCTCAGTTGGTTGGAACATGGTCCCATACACCAAAAGGTTGTGGGTTCAATTCCTGGTCAGGGCACATACCCAGGTTGCAGGTTTGATCCCTGGTTGGGGGCAATCAATCAATGTCTCTCTCATATCCATGTTTCTTCCTCTCTCTCTCTCTCTCTCTCTCTCTCTCTCTTCCGCTCCCTCTCATTGAAATCAATATTTTTACAAGCTACTAACCTTGTTCTTTCGGACAGAAAGACTTAATCTTATACAAATGTCAAACCTCCCTAAATAAACATAAAATTTTGCCCTGATCGGTTTGGCTCAGGGCATAGAGCATCAGCCTGTGGACTCAAGGGTCCCGGGTTCGATTCCGGTCAAGGGCATGTACCTTGGTTGTGGGTGCATCCCCAGTAGGGGGTGTGCAAGAGGCAGCTAATCGATATTTCTGATTCTCTGTCCCTCTCCCATCCTCTCTGTAAAAAATCAATAAAATATATATTTTTTAAAAAAAGGCAAAATATACAACAGTATATATAACATGCTATCTTTTGTATTTAAAAATTAAATAGAAGATTTTAAAACATAAAAGAGAAATTATATGCAGAGACTACCTCTGGGAAGTATATATATAAAGACACAAGCATTTCTCATCAAAGTGCTTTTTTCCTATATCTTGAACATCATGAAATGGTCAAGTTCTAAAATACAAAATAACTCTTCTTTATACTCAAATATTGTCAGAAAAGTATAAGACTCAAGTTTTCAAATTACTGTAGCCCATTTCAATCTAGGATTATTCTTACTTTTGTTACATCAACAACCTCCTGTTTCACCCGACTTAATTCTTGTTGAAGACTGATGCGTTCCTCCTCACTTGTTTTTTCAAGAGCTTTTATTTGTTCATCCATTTCTGCCTTCATTTTTCTCCGTGATTCTTCTGTTTTTTGGGCTGTACTCAAAGCTTTTTCAAGTTCCTCAAAAGCTATAATGAAAACAGCAGAAAACAAGTATCTCAAGAAATACTATCATTGAGCTAAAGTGTTTTAATTTAATTCAATTTAAAGAACTAAGAGCAGCAGTAGCAGGACAGGTTAAAAAAACTCATCAGTGTTTAAGCCAGGAGATACTTCTAAGTGGTTCAACAAAGCCACAAGAAATGTTCAGTCACTGAATCCAATTTGTTATTGAGTTCTGGATTAGGATGTACAATGCGTATATGAACTGAAGCTCAGAAGTCTGAAACAAATATTTAATTACTAATGGTTTCCCACTCTACCCACGATTGCCCTTAGGGATAAGAAACTCAATGTCTTATACCTACTTCTGTACTATGTAATTTTAATTGCTTTTTTTGTTTGATATGCAGTTATCTATTACAATAATTAGTTAATATTATTTATTCACTAGGACATTTTTAATGTAAAAGTTATTCTTTGACTAATCTTACTTTTAAAAACCTGTTAACCATGTAGTAAAAGAACAGAATGTTGTTGTTTTTAACATTTACTGACTGAACCACATAATTAAACAATGTATTTTGAAATGAAACCTACTTCCTGTATAAATTTTGAGCTAGGACTGTAACTGGAAAACTTTATCTAATTCATCGGTGTATAGAAAAGTACTACCAGCAGGGAATTCTTAGGTAAAATAAGTAAAAATCGGGGCCTCCAAAAACAAACATCTAGCCTAGAGTATTATGATCTTGAAGGAGGCCAAACAGCTCACCCAGATCAAACAAAATTAGATGTGTTGGGTGCAACAGCTGGGTAACTTGGCACCAAAAATATGTATGCATGTGTGTTTATGTGTATTTGTGTGTTTGTGTAATGCATGCCCATGTGCAATGTATATGTATGTTTATGTACATGCACACACACTCTCTACTGGCATAATGATACCCTGTAAAAACCTACTGTTTTTATCATTCTAGATTATTTTCTCTAGCCCTCATAGAATAGAAGACACCAGACTTCTCTTTGCCACTGAGATGGACTATAAATAAAACATCAATTATTAAGACAGGTTTTTAATCCTATCAAGAAATGTATGTCAGGGGGGATAGTTCATTGACATATATGGGGCATTTTCACTCCCGGTGGTCTAAGAAATGTGGAACTTTAACCTATGGTATCTCGGGGGGGTGGGGAGAGACCCTTTCATTACCCATACCGTGGCTTAACGGAGAGTTGTTTAAGCGCAGCAAGTTCATACCTAAAGGCAGAATCTGTTCTAAAGCATTTTCTTAATAGCAAATTGCATTAGTACAGAAAAAGGCAAGAAAGGCTGAATTCCACTAACAACTGGGAAACATAATTTACATTGCTTAACATTTAAACAAAAACTTCTCTGGACAACCATGTAACTCTGACATAAAAACAAATCTATCTGATTTATTCATTTTATATGTCAAGAGCATAAAACTAATGCTGACACTCTAAATTTCAAAGAAACATTAATTAGCTGAAATTATTTTTAAAGATTCCTATACTAGTTTTACTGGTATTTGTCTGCCAACAACAAGATGATAACTCTTAGATATAAATATGTTAGAAAATAAAGTATTTAAAAGACAATGTTGTCTTTGTTTAATTTAGATATTCCTTTACTATAAATTCTAGTGCTGCCTTGGCCGGTGTGGATCAGTTAGAGCGTTGTCCTGTACACCACAAGGTTGCAGGTTTGATTCCTGGTCAGGGCACGTACCTAGGTTGCAGATTCGATCCCTGGTTGGGCATGTTTCTCTCTCACAATTGAAGTTTCTCCCTCCCTCCCCTCTCTCTCTCTTTCTGCCTTCCTCTCTTTAAAAATCAACAAACATATCCTCCCCTGAGAAATTTTTTTTTCAAATTCCCATGTCAAACTTAAAAGAAAAATCTCACTACTAACAAGAAATTTCATTTCCTAATTTCTTAGAAATCAAGTAAAGTGATCAATTATTCAATTATGGGAAAGAGATTCTGTAAGGGTGCTTACTGCTTAGTTTGTGCTAATGGTTTAAATGTGGAAAAGGAAAACATGGGAAAAGGAATGTAACATTTTTAATGCTTGGATGTCATCAGCATCTTTGCATTACTATCATTATTCAGCATGTAAAATTATAACCTAGCATTTCGAAGCACTTCTCAGAAATATTTTAAATCAGGCTCTGGAGATACTTTTTATATTCTTTCAGCAAAATGGAGTTTTAAATGAAAAACTTTTGTCAGTTAAGCAAAATAAAACAAAACTGTATACAGACAATTCCAAGTGAATTTTCCTTGTTTTTATTTTTAAAATTCCAGAATCTAGTACAGTATAAAAATAGATGTAGTGCTCTCACTTTTTCAAACAAAAAAATCCATGCCACGAAGTTTAGATATAATCTTCCAATAATGAAGTTTTCTAACCACAACCAGAAAATTTTAGAATATTCTCCTGCATTAGATTTTAATTTTAGTGTTTAATCGACTGTTCTTAAGTCATTTGATTATCCATCATAATAATTAAATTAGATCTGGTTACACAGTTCTTTCCATCTAAATTTAATCTTCTCTCCCATCTTCTGCTCCCATGTCAGAGAACCATATAATTTTACTAGAGGCCTGATGCATGAATTCATGCAAGAGTAGGCCTTCCTTCCCCGGCTGCAGGCACTGGCTTCCCTCTGTCACCTGGGACCCGGGCTTCCCTCATAGGCCCGGCTTCATCCAGAAGGTCGTCCGGAAGGAAATCAGATCTAATTAACATATTATGCTTTTATTATCATAGATACATAGAGATCTTTTTTTTAAGTTTTTATTTATTTCAGAGAGAGGAAGGGAGAGAGAAAGATAGAAACACTGATCGCTGCCTCCTGCACGCCCCCTACTGGGGATTGAGCCTGCAATCCGGGCATGTGCCCTGACTGGGAATTGAACCAGCGACCTCTTGGTGCATAGGACAACATTCAACCACTGAGCCACACCGGCCAGGCTACCTAGAGATCTTTTAATTCAAATGCAAGAACTGAGGCACCCAGTTTTTTCCTCAGAAGATAAATCAACTTGAATATATAGGCTTGATGATAAAACTTAAAATTGTATTTAACAAACAACTCTTACCTTGCATTATTTTTAAAAACTAAGAATGCTGACATTGATCAAGTTCAAGTGAGCAATAATATATCTTACTAAACCAGAATTTTTGGACCATGCAATTACTGATGGCTTCTAACTCAACAAAATGTAGCATGTTATACCTCAGACAGACATAAAAAAACTCAACTGCTTTCCATTCTCATCTTCCTTTATAAAAATGCTAAATACAAAAAAAGGCATTAAAACACTTGCATATATCCACACATAGGAAACGTATTTCAAACCCATTCAGGATTCTACACTGTACCACAAATGAAGCAACCTCCTTACAGGAAGTCTGTCTTCAATAATGAGTCCCATTTCAATGCTGAAGAGGATACACTGAGAGTTTACTTACTAACCAGAAACATCTCACTTTCTGATGTTGCAAAAACCACGTACAGTAAATTAGTGTCCCAAATGAAACTATGCTAGGATCTTAATGTGAGTACTAAAGAAGTATGTTCTGAACATCTACATAGTTTATCTTGCAATTACCAATGAAGGACAAGTGAGTGGGGAGAATGAAAGCATACATCAGCACAGCTGACAAGTTTCTGCCAACATGCAAGAGTGCTCGGGAAAACCACGGTCACAGCACACACCAATGGGACGCTAAGCACAAACTGCCACCGAATGTTGCAAGAACACACTGTGTTCTTCCAAAGCAAAATTCAATGTATCTCAGGCAATTTTTATTTAAAAAAAAAACTTTGAAAATATTTCTAGGCAAAAATTTAACGGTCGTCCGCCAAAAGTAAAATATGGAGGCCTTTTATTGCTAGCTCCTCACTTTCCACTTCGGATGAGGTTCATTCACATCTATGGGAACTATAAAACGGACAAACGCTCACTGCAAGAGTTAAATGAGAAATGTTGGCAACAGCTCAATAATCCAACCATTCATTCATCATATATTTTGGATGTCTGCCATATGCAAGGTACTGGGTGACATAAAGAAAAATTTTCCACACACACACAAAAGTTGAAGTAGTAAGAAAGAGAGAGAAATAGAAGAATTAATCCTTAGGTAAAGGTAGGAAGAATGTGGCATTTGCTTTTGCCACTTCACCTTTTCCTGTCCTTATCCTTAATGCCCCTACTAACTGTATAACAAAAACCAGAATTCTGAGATTCCAAGTAGCATTACGGGTTTGTTGCACTGTTCCAGAGGACATGTTACTATAAGAATAACAAGACCCACTTCTACTCCCACTACAGACAATAAACAAACATGCAGAAATGTGGGAAGGTTGCCAGTCCCTCAATGAAATGTTGATCCTAAGAAGCTGATTGAGAACATCAAAATATGAATAAGTAAGCTAGCACCTAAGTCTTTATCCCAGAAAAAAAAAAAAGCTGCAAAATTCATGTGATATTAAATTAAAACACAGGTTATACTACAGAATGAATAAAATGCAAATCAACAGAAAAAGCAACCAAAAGAATTTTTATCAGAATTCCCATCTAATCATCAACATTTGTGAATAAAAGCAAATCTAGTGGCAGTTTTCAAAGTGTGATCCAAAGATCCATGGGTCCTGAGACCCTTACAGAGGGCCTGTCAGGTCCTCCCTTTCCAAACACATATCTACATGAGGGGAGATTTTCTTCATATATTTCAACCAAAACAACAAATTAAATGCAAAAACAGATATAAAATCCAGCTATCTTCTATTGTGCTAAACAATGAGATTAGCAAAAATATAAAACAAGGCCACTCTGCACACAAAATTGTGTTTTGGAAAATACAGGTAATTTTCATAAAAGTATTTAACTAATACTATGTAATAGTCTTATAACTGTTATTTTTAAATGAACTAGACAAACATTTTTAAATTTTTAATACAATAAATATCACTACATATAACCCCCATAAACAAAAGCTCTTTGTAATCCTCAGTAAATTGTAAGAGTATAGAGAGGTCCATAAGACCAAAAAATTTTGAAAACCACTCCTCTAGAGTTTAAGTGAAAATAAAGTAATACTACCACCCAGTGGCACAAACCAGACACTGCAATATTTACATATAAATTGGGGCCTTCGGATATTTAATAAACATCACATGTACCAAGAAGATCTACTTTTTAAACTACTTTCCAAAATGCATAAGAAAATTCATTCGATAGATCAATTAGGCTTTGACTTTTTAAAATATATAGATCTATCCAAAATAATCTATATTAACCATATAGATATATCTATTAAAAAACCTTAAAAACATCAATCTGATCTTGGAAAATATTAGGCTAAAGCTGACTAAATGAAGGTATGATTCTGTAGAAATGTGTTCTTCTGCTTGCTAATGTTTTCCAGAACAGTGACAGTGCCATAAACAAGTGCAGGGTAACAATGACTACCTACATATATGGGTACATAGCTACTACTGTAGAAATGTGTTGAGCACCTACAAATACATGACTACTAAATAAACAATCTATAATGAATAAAACTCTAATTCCATTTAAAATAATACATTTTTCCATCAGCTATTTATTTAGTGCCAAAATATGTTAACTTATCTAACATCGCAGACTTCACTGTACTTTAAAGCATATTTTTTTTTTCTTTTTGCCTGAGAAACATGGAATTTTCTTTGTAAGGCTTATCCTAAGCACCATGATAAGAAAACAAATAGCCCTTACCCCAGTCCTGTTCATACAAGGCTTGGGAAAGGCACCATGATTCACTTATTGGCATGTGTGGATGCACAAAAATAAGATGTTTTGTGAGACTTAAGACTCCAAGAAAACTCTGTTACATAAATTATCAACAATTAACAAAGCACTTAAATATACCTGTGATTTTTGTTTATTATATAAATATGCATAAATCTTATACTTTATTTAAATATATAAACTCTTTTAAAGGGCCTCTCAAACATCAAATAAATACGTTCTACTGAATGTCTTTGGTGTATCAAACCTATACTATACAAATTAATAAGAAAAACTTATTTCCTCCACAAACACAACATGGCAATAAAAAAAGCAAAGGATGTCATAAGCTAATCTAAGTTTTTAAATGCAGCCAATCATATAAAACACATCAGCAAAGACAGGGTGCATGAGGGGAAACGGAGCTTGTTACAAAGATAGTGCACTCTGGAAACTTTCCTAATCCAAGGAGAATATTTTATTAGCCTTGCATACTTGTAGGCAAGGACATTTTAAAGGAGGGGGTAGGAGTTAACATTCTAACGTGAAGTTCTCTTTTTATATTGGCTTTATTTAAATCACTTAAAGGTAACTAACAAAAAAGACTAAAAGTCTATAGGTAAGATTTTACCCTGAGAAAAAATTCAAATATGAAATGGGTTGTATCTCAGGGTTGCTATAGTATTATTCATAATAGCGGAAATATAAAATAATCTAGACATTAATCTGTAGTGAAATGGTTAAGTAAATGATGTGCATGCATTCTGACACAGCCATTAAAATGTTAGTACTTTAGCAACGTGTAAAAGTATTCCTAATATAATATTAAATGGAGAAAAAAGGAGCATGCTAATTTGTATATACAAAATATTATTTACAATAATGTAAAAATAAGGATTAGAAAAAAGAATAAATGGAAGTGTACTAAAACAACAGTTATATACTTTCATTTTTTTCTTTTTTCCAGTGTTTTTTGTAATATCCTGCATTAATAACTAGCCAACTACTCTCATCTCATATCCTGGTTGAAACACACACACACACACACACACACACACACACACACACACACGACCTAGTGTGAATATTAGTAGCATTAACTTTCTATACTGGTACTGTATTGAAGAGATAATATTCTAGGCAATTAGCAATAATACCTAGCACCCATAAAATACAGTATTATGCACTTAAGCTAAATCACCAGACTTCTCTAAGTTTAAAAATCTGTTTACTTAAAGATATGACTATCTGTTCTTAAGTGGTGTCTAGAAAGAAATACTATCAACAGTTGTAGTACAATGATTATAACAAATGTATTTATTTGGCTTTTTTTCTAAATAAAATAAATAATTTTAACAAGACAAGAATGATATGATACTTTAAAAACATGCCTAACAATTCCACTAGAAAGTAGAATAAGTACGATAGGTTGATATAGCATCCTAAATTAGGCATGTCAGCATGTTCACATAGTCTCAAGATTTTATGATAAAATTGTCCTTTTGAAAAATAATAAACATTCCAATTTCCTTTGTCCTCCAACATATGGGAGGCACCACAGTTCATCTAGAAAAACTAAGAAGAGCAGTGCAATAGACTGTTTTCCATTAAAAGTATGGGAAATGTAGTTGAACCAATTTTGACCGCCAGAATAAGCAAGCCAAAGAAATACATGTCAAAAATGATTAGATATATCAGAGTTAAACTTTTTACAGTTGAAAATACATTAGGAGAGTTTGTATTCTTTGGTAATTATTTTATGTAGATACTAGAGGCCCGGTGCACAAATTAATGCATGGGTGGGGTCCAACCGGCCCGCCTGATCTGAGGGGGGGAGGGGAGACCGGGGTGGGACCTGTCAAGGGGAGGGGCCATGGGGGGTTGGCCAGCCAGTCCCACCCCCTGGTTGAACTCCCAGTCAGACTCCCAGTAGAGGGACAATTTGCAATATTAGCCTTTTATTATACAGGACAATTTACTTCTAAAAATCTTAACTGCAAGCTTTAATATTGTTAATGTTTCCTTCACATGGCCAGCTCTTATGTACAGTAGGTCCTCGGGTTACGTCAGAGATCTGTTCCTATGGCGTGACATAATGCAATTTTCGCCATAAGTCGGAACCCACCTACATAAACACCTACATCACTCACATGGAGCACATACATAGCAGTAATGACGTGAAACAGTAAAAAAAAATTAAAAGAAAGATAACAATTCCTGACCTTTACTTGTGGTAAATAATAAAAAACATAGAGCTAATATGTACATATGTAGAAATGATGGAACTTTTTTTTTTATAAATAAATGGGAGATGGCAACATAACCACAAAACAACGTACGTCGAGTCCAATGTAACCCGAGGACTGCCTGTATTTAGCCTTTGAATTTTAACTCTAAGAAAAAAACAAATATTTAACAGAGCAATTGAATTCTCCAAGAACCAGATGATGTTCACATACTATTTATGGAAACTCTACTTCCTTTCAAAGACCTTTTCTTACGTTTAGCACTAAGTTGGAATTTTTTTGTCAGTTGGCATATCCACTTTATATGTGAACTGTCTAAGAATCATTTTATATATGAACAGTTCAGTTCAGACTCAATTATGACCATTAGATGAAATGCAGTTGGTGTCCAAAACTAGTTTCCATAATAGACTTAAAAGGCAGTATCTTCAGTGTGAATGAGTTACAACTTTCTATCACAGTCCTCAATAATTATGACTCAAAATAAAATTTTAAATATCTATAAAAGCACTTAAAACTGTAATCCAAAGACTTTCCAAAGGGAATGTATATTAAATAACTTTACGTCTTAATCCTACCTTTATTAATTTTTAATATTTTGACAGTACTATTAACAGAAAATTTTCTCAATTTACAAGCTATCATTTATAAAAATATAGTCTTATGTAAATCATATTTAAAGACAAAACACATCTGAATTTTGAAGAAGCAAGAGGAGGAAGACTATTATTACAGAAGTGACTAGAATAGTTATCTGGGAAATTTTTATCCCACATGTGAATTAACTACAATCTAGTTTCTACATTTCTGAAACTGCATCTTGGGAATCAAATCCTCACCAAATTAAAAGACCTTTTTTTAAAGTTTTCATCCTATCTCCCCGACTTCTGGAAATGCCTCTGATATTCCCCAAGAAAAGTATAACTTTCCATAATTCCTATGACTTCTTGGTGCCTTTTTAATTGATTTCTCTCTGTTAAACTCATCCCTCTGGTAAGAGCAGACTCTGGACTCAAAATGCCTGGAATCAAAACCTCACTATACACTTACTCTCTGTGCATGAATGTAGGTAATTTATTTACCTTCTATGTTCTTGGGTTTTCTTATTTGTAAAATGAGAATAATAATAATAATACCTACTTCATAGGAATCGTGATGATTAAATATAAGTACACACACAAGTAAATACAAGTGAGGCATTTATAATAGAGCCTTGCATAAAATAACTGTTAGCTATCAGTAGGAGCAACAGCAGCAGTGCATACATAGTGGGTATATTAATCAACTGAAAATCATTCTGCCAGTGGTTTTACTACTGCCAATGCCATTACTACAACTGTAAAATCTCATCTTTTAGAGAAATCAGTCTCTCCTACAGATTGAATCATAGGCTTCGACCTTAAGCTAATGACTCCTGAAAGTTGCTCCATTTTTTTATTTCAAAACTAGAGACCTGGTGCACAAAATTTGTGCGGGGGGTGGGGTCCCCTCAGTCCAGGACATCCCTCTCACAGTCTAGGACCCCTCAAGGGATGTAGCAGTGTGACAAGTGGCAGGCAGCCAGGGAGGAGCTCGAATCGAGGACGGTGCCACGCCGCTCGCACTTATCCCAGGCCGCTGCGCCTGCTGCTGCTGCTCAGTAGTGCTGCCACGGAGTCGGGAGAGGCTCCTGCCGTGGCAGCTGCGCTCACCAGCTGTGAGACCAGCTTTTGGCTGAGCGGCGCTCCCCTTGTGGGAGCACACTGACCACCAGTGGGCAGCTCCTGCATTGAGTGTCTGGCCCCGGTGGTCAGTGCACATCATAACAACTGGTTGTTCCAGTAGTTCCACCTTAGGCTTTTATTATATAGACGAGAGGCCTGGTGCACAAAATCCATGCTCGGAGGGGGGAGGTCTCTCAGCCCAGCCTGCATCCTCTCACAATCCGGGACTGCTGGCTCCTAACTGCTCACCTGACTGCCTGATCGCCCCTAACCCCTCTGCCTGCCTGCCAGATTGCTCCTAACCATTCTGCCTGCCTGCCTGATCACCCCTAACTTCCTCTGCCTGCCTGAAAGCCCCTAACCACTCTGCCTGCCTGCCTGAAAGCCCCTAACCACCACTTCCTCAGCCCCTGCCACCACAGCTTCATCCAGAAGGACGTCCAGAAGGTCATTCAGCTGTGCAGTCTAATTACACTTTTATTATTAAAGATTCCTACAAGTCAATTCTATTTGAAAAGCTCATGACTGGCTCAAATTCAAAGCATTTAATAAGCAAACTCATCATTTCACCCCATTCCTCAATTTCCCCATTTAGATGTCCTATTCTGATTTCACACTATACTTCAGTTTCCTAAGCTGAAAATTTGGAGTCATCCTAGATCCCTCCTTTTCTTCTGCCCCTCGGAGTTGATGAAATACCAAATTCTGCAGACTGTACACTTCCTCCTTCCCAGGCCACAATCCTAGTTGAGGTGGCCCAAAGCACTCAGTCCCTCAAACCTGGATTTCTACCTTTACTTGTAAGTTTGACTTCCCTTCATTTCTTTTCTCCATAAAACACTAGCTTCCATACATTATACTTTCCTACTACTGGTTTCTTTTTGCCTATACAACAAATCTAAACTCAGCGACTCACCTTTTAAGATTTTAACACGTTAAGCGCCCAGCCTGTTTTGTCTTCTGGACGGAAAGTATAGTGTCAGGCACCGGTGACTGACTGGGCACTTAATGTGTTAATAGTTCCTTCATAATCCAACTTTGTTCCCCACTTCAGCAGCAATAGTTTTCAGTTGATTTACATGCCCACTAAGGTCCCTGTGCCTGTTTATGGTCTTGCAGCCTCTGAAATGTGTGCTGCCCCACCTCACTCTTTAGGCCCATCCTATTCATTTGAAGCCTAACTCAAAACTCACATCCTCACTAACCTAAAGGCACCAGTTCATTCTGTCATCTCCACTTTCTAATGCCTCTCCCTTCTTTCCTAGCATTACTCAGTATTGTATGAGAGGGCTGGTTGGGTCAAAATACTATGCTGGCCCCTACACTTTACAACCTAGCATTTATTATGTCAAAACATAATGCTATTATGTATAACACTGGATTATTCATTATTCCTTTAAAAAGCAGACTATTAAAAAAAGCAGACAAGAGCCTTGGCCGGTATTGCTCAGTGGTTAGAGTGTCAGCCTGGCCAGTTTAGGAGCACATACCTGGGTTTCTGGTTCAATCCCGGCCCTCGTCAGGGCACATGCGGAGGCAAGCAATCAATGTGTCTCTCTCACTTTAATGTTTCTCTCTCCCTCCTTCCCTTCTACTCTCTCTAAAAAAATATAAAATAAAATAAATGGAAAAATATCTTCAGGTGAGGATGAAAAAATAAAAAGCGAACTATATCTTCTATTTTGTTTACTCTAAAGCTATAAGATAGCAGTTATTTAAGGCAGTGATCAGCAAACATTTTCTATAAAGAGCAAGACAGTAAATATTTTAGGCTTTGCAGGACACATATGGTCTCTGTCACATATTCTTCTGCCTTTATCCAACTACTTGAAAATGTAAAAATCATTACCAGCTGAGAACCCTACATAAATAGGCCATAGTTTACCGTCTCCTGCCTCCTCTGAGGAACAGTCCAGTGTCTTATACAGAGTCTCTATAGTTAAGCATTTCTATCAATCTTTAATTTTTCTAAATTGGTTGGAAAAGTTGCACTTTACATGACTTTTGAGCTCTAACATAAAATGAATAACCCCTGAGTTCTTACCAGCTCTTTCAGACTTTTCTTTCTGTTCCCGTAATTCCTCTGCCTGGGTAGTCATCTGTTTGATGCGACTGCGAAGTTGAGCAATTTCTTCTTCTTTCATCTCCAGGGTTTCATGCATCTGCCGTTTTGTCTCTGCTATTACCATTCCCTAAACAGAAGGGAAGACTCTAAAGTGTTTGCATAACAAAACTGCATCATCAATAGCATGTATCAAACTTACTTTAAAAGGCAGAAAACAAAATACTTCTTAGTAAAAGAATAAGAATGGAAGCTAGTGTTTTTCAGCATAAGAATTTTTTCATTATTTTATAAGCTGAAATCTGTGTTTTTCACTATATACTACACTGTCTACTGTAATAACCTTGGTTATCTGACTTATCAGTGTATTTTTTATTTACTGATATCAAAATAGTAAGCTTAATCTTTTAAGTATTAAAAACATATTTTAGTTTAAAAATTTATAATCTTTCTATGAATGTTTGCCATATTTCCCCCATCTTAGTAAACAGTTTATAATGAACAAAATACAGCCTTTTGTATTTGGCTCAGACCCTTCATGAACTATAATTATGAATCTGCGCTGTAACGTGGCAAAAGCCTCAGAGGCTCCTGGGAGTGTAAGGTTCTTCTGCCACACTGGGTGGACCAAGACTGTGGTGCAGATCTACCTGTTTTTCTCTTTCCCCTTGTGAAAGTCTATGTATCCACCACTAATTCTTATTATGTCAGTGAGGCACCTCCATTCCTCCAATTTTCTAATTGCTACTGTCTTCCTACTCTCAAATAACCTACACAAGAAATGAAGGCGCCAAAACCGGTTTGGCTCAGTGGATAGAGCGTCGGCCTGTGGACTGAAGGGTCCCGGGTTCGATTCCGGTCAAGGGCATGTACCTGGGTTGCGGGCGCTTCCCCAATGGGGGATGTGCAGGAGGCAGCTGATCGATGTTTCTCTCTCATCGATGTTTCTAACTCTCTATCTCTCTCCCTTCCTCTGTGTAAAGAATCAATAAAATATATTTTAAAAAAAAAGAAAAAGAAATGAAGGCCATCAAGTCAGTCATTCATGACTAATAAAAAAATGGGGTGGTTTAACTTGTCCTTGAAAAGTAAGATTTTGTGACAGCTATTACCTTAAGAATAGCTTTCAGGGTTTGTAAACCCCTGCTTTAATGTATGACTCTTTCAGATGGCTAATTAAATGAACAGATAAAAACTGGGTAAGTGAGGCATTATTATATAAAATTTCAAAACAAAATCATGGCCTTCAGTTTCCCCAAAATACCAAATCACAATAGAAAAAGGAAAGAGAAAAAGAGGGCAGTGAAACCTATGGATTAAAAGAAGTTTTAACAGTCATATCACTTGCAATGAAAGAATTTTATTTGAATCCTGATTCATAAAAATGGAAAAATAATGTCTGAGACAAAAGGGAAATCTGAAACTAACTAGATAGTTGATTGTATTAAGATTAAATTTTTTATGTGATCATGATTATGTGGTTATATTTTTATAAAAAACAGAGTCCTTTACTTTAAAGATATATTAAAATACTTGTGGAAGAAATGATAAGATTTCTTGCATTGTTCCAAAGGGCTGAGGACAATGGGGGTTGGGAATGTACAAATGAGATAAGATTAGCCGTGCGATGTAAACTGTTGAAGCTGGGTGATAGGTTCATAGGAATTCAAAACATTAATCTTTCTACTTTTGTGTTTTAAGTTTTTCATAATAAAAAGGCTTTTTTTTAAGTGGGCCTTCATACATTGTATAGAGTAGAACCTAGCAAAATGATACTATAGAATGAAAAGATTGCCAATACATTTCAATACAATGGCTCTGACATGTTCTTAATTGCATGGCTACTGTAGCTATAAAGTAGCATATTAACCCCTTCCCCAACAATTTTTTTGTTAAAAACGTTTCTTTTTCAGACTAATTTTTTTATTTTGGTTCTATATAGTATTTTTGATGCTGGTTATGAAAACAGTTTGTAACTCGTCTTCCTATAAACCATATTTTTTTTACCATATTTTCTTAGTATACTCGTCGACAACTGAAAAAGAACATTTTGTGAAAACGAGTATACACGTTTCTGCCGGGGAAGGGGTTAAAGAAAATGGTGGATGGTGTATAACCAACTGGGAGCTGCTTTTTAAAAAGGACCCAAGAACTTGGAACTAAAAGAGTTAAGTCAAAACTATTTGCCCATGAATTTTTCAGTTGTCATTGCTGCCATAGATACAGCTGCAGCTCTAACTCTACACTACCAATCTCTTTCTATTTATGCTTGTCTATTTTTTAGGCAATTTATCTAAAAGATTCTGTTTCCATTTTATTTGAAAGATAATACTTTTCTCATCCATATTTAGCAATGCCTTAATTATAAATAACTTTTCTCTGAAACATGTTATATACTATAAACAGATTTCTTTTACAAGTTATTCTAATCTATAAATCAAAATACTGAAATCCAGAAATCAGAGAATCAGCTTCACATGACACAAAACTAATGCTAACAGTTATATAAATCTAGAAATTAAAACAAAAATATTTTTCATGGAAGCAGCTGCAATAATTTTGGAAAGCAGAGGTCTGAATGCTTCCAATTGCTTCCAAAAGTGAATTCAGTATCATAAGTATTGTTTTACCTTATCTTGTTCAAGCTGTTCAATTAAGTTCTTTGCATCACGTAATTGAGTGATAAGTTTAGTCTTCTCAGCCATATGAAGCTCCTAAAAATTTTAAAAATTTTAAAAATTCATTTCCATCTCTAATAAAGCTTCTCCTCATATGAGAACTCTAAACATTTTATCTAATTTGGATACTTCTCATAGTCTAGAACAGTACACAGGATGTCTCAAAAGTACTGTAACTGACAGGAAGCCCAGAGCACTTGGGTGCCCTCTCCACGCTGTCTACAGGGGAAGGAAGAAGGCTTTGCAGAGGAGGTGCAGGCCACGCTGGGGCCTGTGCAGCTAGCTTGATGGGGCTACATTAAACAAAACGCATTTGCTCTTTACCTTAATCTTTTCTAGCTCCTGAAGTCTTTCATCTAGTTGTTCCTGCAGTGCTTCTTTTTCGCTGGTTAACAGTGTACACTGTTCCTTACGTGACTGAATTGTTTCCTTACAACGCTGCAGTAAGTTCTCTTGACGCTTAACTCTTTGCTGAAGTATTTCCAGTGAGTTAGCAGAAGCTCCATCTCCAACTAGTAACAATAAAGCAGCACAAGCAGGGGCAGTCAGTGAGGAATATAAGGGCTTCATGAGAATTGTTAATTCTGTTAGTACATAGGACTGTCCCAACACTCTGCTATACTCTATCTAAACCAGATCAGCAAGAGAGGGCACCCTTCCTTTGTCTTAGCTCCCATCCCAAAAGGATTAATAAAGTATTCCTTCCAATGTATTCTAATCTGTCCCAGAAAAGAGTTCTGGTAAGTATACCTTTTTCCATCTCCTTACATTTATGAGTGAAGTTTTCACACCTCAGGGGAATTTCAGGGTCCCTTACAAGATGGTTGCTCAGACAGACAGCTACTGTGGCTCTGGCTAGACCAAAAGTTTATCATAAATCTCTTGGAGTCAAAGAGTTTGTAAATAAAAAGCAGAAATTTCATTGACTATGCACCTCAAAGAGTAGGGAGGGATTTTAAGAAAAAAATTAACTACTCTTTTCCAGTTAGATAGCAAATAATAGGGCAAGAACAGACACCTTTGAATGCAGAAACATGTAAGTAATATTACTTAAAAACTTATAAACAAACAATTACATATTCATTAATCTCGAGTAGAACTATCCTGTTTATATGAAAACTATTGCTATCAATAAAACAGTATAAAATTTTTAAAAAGTATATTTATTTCAATTATAATGAAAATGAGGTGCTACTACTCACAGATTGTCAAGGCTTAAAACAATTACTTACTTTCTCCTGAATAACGACAACAAAGAACTAAAAAAACAACAAAAACTCTTGCGTCTTCCTGGAAATGTTAGGATCAAGAACACTTTACACGTCTATCTCGGCCCATTATCTATTAGCTCATATCCTAGAGTCTCTCAACACCCTCCTCTGGTTTTTAAATTAATGTTTTGACAAGATGAAGCTCACCGACTGCCACCACATCACTCTCTGTGTTTTCTTCAGTGACACCTTCAGCCTGTGGTTCCATTTGAGGGAGTGGTTTTGTTAAATCAATTTTCATTGGGCCATTTCGTAGCCGTTGTTTCAGCAAAGAAACCTAAGAAAAATGAGCTTCATTAGAAAAAAAAATGATTCAAAAGAAAATATAGCAGTAGTACTTTCTTTACAACAGAGAGGACAGAGTAAAAGATACTTTTTGCTATACCGAGGGAAACAATTAAAATAAAAGTTTACTCCCAATGCAGTTGATTTTTTATTTGTTACTTTCAATTATATCACAGTTAGCCAAAGGATAATAAATCAACAATTATCCTTAAAATTAACTGAGGAAAAGCAAAGAGTTTTAAAAACACCCCATTTTTAAAAACATTTGGAACCTATTACATATCCCATCAAAACTCCTTTTATTTTTCTCTACCCAAAAATTTCACACTTTTAATCTCTTACCTGAGTCTGGAGAACACTGATATATTGATCTTTTTCCTCTAAAGATGCATCAAACTCCTCTTGGAGATGTTTCTTTGCTTGCTGGTCCATTTGGAGCTCCTAACACATAAAGGATTTTATAGGTAGTTTTTAGCATAAAACAAAAAATACAGGCTTGAAGTTTTCAAATTTAAAAACATAATCTAGATTTGCATTCCTCTTAAGATAAGGCATCAGCAACAATAATTAAGAGATAATCAGTATTTAAAACATTAGTATTTTAAAAAAAAACATTAATATTTACACCAGCAAATAAGTTTTGATCCTTCAAGAATATGAAGATCCAAGAATAATATTTTGTAGTTGTAATAAATGCTGAATTGAGGATAAAAAAAATTCCTGAAACTTCTACTCAAAATGCTGCTTTCTTTAGGTCCTTCATGAGCCTTCCTAACTGAATCCAATGATCTTTAGCTCTGTGCTATAGCAGTCACCATAATGATCTCCTCAACGTACCTGCTACCTGCTTTCCATGGCTTCAGGGCTCCCGTCTGTATTCCTCTCTCTAACAATTTCCTCTCCGCCCTTCCCTGACTCCATTGGCCTCTATCCCTCTGGGCTCAGTCCTGTGGCCTCGGTGCTTTTCCCTTACACTTACTCCTCTGGCATGCTAGAAACTAACTTCTAGAACATTTTAGATATCCTATCAAAACACCTCTATTTTTCTGGGATTCCTACTTTTCTTACCTGAAGTCTTCCTCTGACTTGATCCATCCCGCACACATTTGCTAAAAATTTTCCTCAAACAATATTTTCAAGGACTTATAAGCAACGCCCTCTTCTTACACTGTTTCAAATTTACTAATTCTCAAAACACTGAGGCACTAACTGTCCTCTGTTCCCCATCACGCCCACAGTGCCCAAGATCTCTAAGTTCATTTACTGGTTTTTTCACCAAAGACTCCCAGCTTGACTTTCCCTCAGAGTAGTAGTTTCCTAATGATGGTCTTCCAGAACATGTCCAGAATGAAGTTTTCATGAATCCATGGTGAAATAAGAAACAGAGGTCAATGTAGAGAGTTTTTCTTAGATTCAAATCTTTTATTTAAACAGCTGTACTTTATTCTAAAAATATGTCTTTCCTAACTTTTTATTTAAAAAAACCTTTATGAAATAATGAAAACAGGAGAATCTGGTTCCTTATTCTTAATCTCCACACTTGAAGAAATAAAAGCAGCCCTATGACAATTCTCTTGTGCCCCATTTCTGGAAGGAACTGGAGATCATTTTCCAGCCCATAACCCACAAGTCTGGAAAGAACTGTCTTCCATGACTTTGCACAGGCCAATCCTTTAGTCTGGAACGTCTGTGCTACGATACCAGACTCTGTTATTCGGCATCCCTAACAACCCATAAAAATGCCTCAATTTATGCTACAGTTTTCAGATTTTGCATGTCGTTTTTTTTAAAAAACATTCTAACAACTTAACTATATCCTTTAAAAAAAAAGTGATACCAATACTGATTCTAAAGTCCAATCTTAAAATTCAGAATCTTACGGGGAGGGGGGGGAGATCTGCATGTTAGCCACTTAGAGATGAAAAAATATGTTCAAGATTTACTATCACGATATGACAGTTTATATATCAACCTTAATCACTCAAACTATTTTGTTAAAATGTAAGCCTATGGAAGAAAAATAACTCTTTCAGAAATCTAAATAAACTGTATTTCCAGTTTAAGTTTGAATCAGTAATGATTTTAAAACTATTTTCCACTTAGTCTATCTGCCATTGAATAAAGTCAATAATGCTCCCTTCAATGAACTGCTTAAACTAACCTGTCCAAGCCACAAGAATAAGATACTGAAGTATAATTAAACTTTTTAACAAAATTAAAAATGGCTATAATGTTACTAAATATGACAACTAATTCAATAATTCTCCTACTGCTGGCCATTTTGGCATACCCTGGGATTAACATTTATATGCGTTAAGTTTTGCAAAGTCTTTTCTGATTACCTTTTTACAGAGAAATTTTGATGAGTGGAATGTATCAAATACCTTTAATTGTTTCACTATTTTTATCTCGGTCCTATGTTACCCATTATGTTCCAAGGTGATTCCAGCTGAAAAAAAATGAACCCTCCCTCCCTGAAGTCAGCTTTGAGAAAAGCAACTGCTTATAACAAATAGCATTTGGAAGAGCCTGGAAAAAGTACATGCCATACACAGAGAGAAGGACAGAGAAAGGAGGAGACATCTAAGACAATGTCTTCATTTATTCCTCACTTAACTGGCCTTAAACTGTTTCTACTTACCTTTTCACTTCTTTATCTTATTCATTAAAAACACCTAACATGCT
The DNA here is from genome assembly GCF_000327345.1 of Myotis davidii. Taxonomy (NCBI): domain Eukaryota; kingdom Metazoa; phylum Chordata; class Mammalia; order Chiroptera; family Vespertilionidae; genus Myotis; species Myotis davidii. The sequence goes on along the minus strand of NW_006287904.1, from coordinate 4,492,672 downwards.
AGGTACTAACATAATATTTGCCTATATAGATCGGTTGTTTTGTTTTGTTTGTCCTCCAGAAAATACTAGGAGAGATGTTCATGGACTCTATTTCTATATATACTCATAACCACAAGGGGAAGAAATAAAATACTAAAAAATACTTTCTGAATACTTTAATACAGCAAAATAAAAGTATCGTACTCAATTTTGGTCTAAATCAGTAAAGTACTACAGAAAAGCATGCATGAGGATTAGGGTGTGCAGTGGAGAGGTTGGGGGAAGTAAGAGAACATAGGATAGCCTCTTTCTTTGGCAAATATTAAATATACCACAAGG